>NW_022263084.1:50000-60000 GCF_002021735.2 Oncorhynchus kisutch
GGCCGTAGTAGGGTGCTCCTATAGCGGGCATTAAAATCAGAATGACCGTTAAATGCATTTATGACCATATTTGTGTTTTTGGGTTACCAGATGCACGGTTTCAATCACCAGGTGCACGGCTCTATTTCCTCCTCCAGCACTTGTCAAACAGTCCATAAAGCACCCAGGACGGCCCTGAGTGAAAGAGGGCCGTAGTAGGGTGCTCCTATAGCGGGCATTAAAATCAGAATGACCGTTAAATGCATTTATGACCATATTTGTGTTTTTGGGTTACCAGATGCACGGTTTCAATCACCAGGTGCACGGCTCTATTTCCTCCTCCAGCACTTGTCAAACAGTCCATAAAGCACCCAGGACGGCCCTGAGTGAAAGAGGGCCGTAGTAGGGTGCTCCTATAGCGGGCATTAAAATCAGAATGACCGTTAAATGCATTTATGACCATATTTGTGTTTTTGGGTTACCGCTTGTATAGCAATCAGTATCCATCGTGAAATTTCAAAGTGTCCATAATGCACTCAGGTCGCCCCCGACAGAGAGAGGGCCGTAGTAGGGTGTTTCCATAGCGGGCATTAATATCAGAATGACCCTTAAATGCATTTAGGACCATATTTGAATTTTTGGGTTACCAGATGCACGTTTTCAATCACCAGGTGCACGGTTTCAATCACCAGGTGCACGGCTCTATTTCCTCCTCCAGCACTTGTCAAACAGTCCATAAAGCACCCAGGACGGCCCTGAGTGAAAGAGGGCCGTAGTAGGGTGCTCCTATAGCGGGCATTAAAATCAGAATGACCGTTAAATGCATTTATGACCATATTTGTGTTTTTGGGTTACCAGATGCACGGTTTCAATCACCAGGTGCACGGCTCTATTTCCTCCTCCAGCACTTGTCAAACAGTCCATAAAGCACCCAGGACGGCCCTGAGTGAAAGAGGGCCGTAGTAGGGTGCTCCTATAGCGGGCATTAAAATCAGAATGACCGTTAAATGCATTTATGACCATATTTGTGTTTTTGGGTTACCAGATGCACGGTTTCAATCACCAGGTGCACGGCTCTATTTCCTCCTCCAGCACTTGTCAAACAGTCCATAAAGCACCCAGGACGGCCCTGAGTGAAAGAGGGCCGTAGTAGGGTGCTCCTATAGCGGGCATTAAAATCAGAATGACCGTTAAATGCATTTATGACCATATTTGTGTTTTTGGGTTACCGCTTGTATAGCAATCAGTATCCATCGTGAAATTTCAAAGTGTCCATAATGCACTCAGGTCGCCCCCGACAGAGAGAGGGCCGTAGTAGGGTGTTTCCATAGCGGGCATTAATATCAGAATGACCCTTAAATGCATTTAGGACCATATTTGAATTTTTGGGTTACCAGATGCACGTTTTCAATCACCAGGTGCACGGTTTCAATCACCAGGTGCACGGCTCTATTTCCTCCTCCAGCACTTGTCAAACAGTCCATAAAGCACCCAGGACGGCCCTGAGTGAAAGAGGGCCGTAGTAGGGTGCTCCTATAGCGGGCATTAAAATCAGAATGACCGTTAAATGCATTTATGACCATATTTGTGTTTTTGGGTTACCAGATGCACGGTTTCAATCACCAGGTGCACGGCTCTATTTCCTCCTCCAGCACTTGTCAAACAGTCCATAAAGCACCCAGGACGGCCCTGAGTGAAAGAGGGCCGTAGTAGGGTGCTCCTATAGCGGGCATTAAAATCAGAATGACCGTTAAA
Source organism: Oncorhynchus kisutch (assembly GCF_002021735.2). NCBI lineage: Eukaryota > Metazoa > Chordata > Actinopteri > Salmoniformes > Salmonidae > Oncorhynchus > Oncorhynchus kisutch. The sequence goes on from NW_022263084.1 coordinate 51,735, forward strand.
TGCATTTATGACCATATTTGTGTTTTTGGGTTACCAGATGCACGGTTTCAATCACCAGGTGCACGGCTCTATTTCCTCCTCCAGCACTTGTCAAACAGTCCATAAAGCACCCAGGACGGCCCTGAGTGAAAGAGGGCCGTAGTAGGGTGCTCCTATAGCGGGCATTAAAATCAGAATGACCGTTAAATGCATTTATGACCATATTTGTGTTTTTGGGTTACCAGATGCACGGTTTCAATCACCAGGTGCACGGCTCTATTTCCTCCTCCAGCACTTGTCAAACAGTCCATAAAGCACCCAGGACGGCCCTGAGTGAAAGAGGGCCGTAGTAGGGTGCTCCTATAGCGGGCATTAAAATCAGAATGACCGTTAAATGCATTTATGACCATATTTGTGTTTTTGGGTTACCAGATGCACGGTTTCAATCACCAGGTGCACGGCTCTATTTCCTCCTCCAGCACTTGTCAAACAGTCCATAAAGCACCCAGGACGGCCCTGAGTGAAAGAGGGCCGTAGTAGGGTGCTCCTATAGCGGGCATTAAAATCAGAATGACCGTTAAATGCATTTATGACCATATTTGTGTTTTTGGGTTACCGCTTGTATAGCAATCAGTATCCATCGTGAAATTTCAAAGTGTCCATAATGCACTCAGGTCGCCCCCGACAGAGAGAGGGCCGTAGTAGGGTGTTTCCATAGCGGGCATTAATATCAGAATGACCCTTAAATGCATTTAGGACCATATTTGAATTTTTGGGTTACCAGATGCACGTTTTCAATCACCAGGTGCACGGTTTCAATCACCAGGTGCACGGCTCTATTTCCTCCTCCAGCACTTGTCAAACAGTCCATAAAGCACCCAGGACGGCCCTGAGTGAAAGAGGGCCGTAGTAGGGTGCTCCTATAGCGGGCATTAAAATCAGAATGACCGTTAAATGCATTTATGACCATATTTGTGTTTTTGGGTTACCAGATGCACGGTTTCAATCACCAGGTGCACGGCTCTATTTCCTCCTCCAGCACTTGTCAAACAGTCCATAAAGCACCCAGGACGGCCCTGAGTGAAAGAGGGCCGTAGTAGGGTGCTCCTATAGCGGGCATTAAAATCAGAATGACCGTTAAATGCATTTATGACCATATTTGTGTTTTTGGGTTACCGCTTGTATAGCAATCAGTATCCATCGTGAAATTTCAAAGTGTCCATAATGCACTCAGGTCGCCCCCGACAGAGAGAGGGCCGTAGTAGGGTGTTTCCATAGCGGGCATTAATATCAGAATGACCCTTAAATGCATTTAGGACCATATTTGAATTTTTGGGTTACCAGATGCACGTTTTCAATCACCAGGTGCACGGTTTCAATCACCAGGTGCACGGCTCTATTTCCTCCTCCAGCACTTGTCAAACAGTCCATAAAGCACCCAGGACGGCCCTGAGTGAAAGAGGGCCGTAGTAGGGTGCTCCTATAGCGGGCATTAAAATCAGAATGACCGTTAAATGCATTTATGACCATATTTGTGTTTTTGGGTTACCAGATGCACGGTTTCAATCACCAGGTGCACGGCTCTATTTCCTCCTCCAGCACTTGTCAAACAGTCCATAAAGCACCCAGGACGGCCCTGAGTGAAAGAGGGCCGTAGTAGGGTGCTCCTATAGCGGGCATTAAAATCAGAATGACCGTTAAATGCATTTATGACCATATTTGTGTTTTTGGGTTACCAGATGCACGGTTTCAATCACCAGGTGCACGGCTCTATTTCCTCCTCCAGCACTTGTCAAACAGTCCATAAAGCACCCAGGACGGCCCTGAGTGAAAGAGGGCCGTAGTAGGGTGCTCCTATAGCGGGCATTAAAATCAGAATGACCGTTAAATGCATTTATGACCATATTTGTGTTTTTGGGTTACCGCTTGTATAGCAATCAGTATCCATCGTGAAATTTCAAAGTGTCCATAATGCACTCAGGTCGCCCCCGACAGAGAGAGGGCCGTAGTAGGGTGTTTCCATAGCGGGCATTAATATCAGAATGACCCTTAAATGCATTTAGGACCATATTTGAATTTTTGGGTTACCAGATGCACGTTTTCAATCACCAGGTGCACGGTTTCAATCACCAGGTGCACGGCTCTATTTCCTCCTCCAGCACTTGTCAAACAGTCCATAAAGCACCCAGGACGGCCCTGAGTGAAAGAGGGCCGTAGTAGGGTGCTCCTATAGCGGGCATTAAAATCAGAATGACCGTTAAATGCATTTATGACCATATTTGTGTTTTTGGGTTACCGCTTGTATAGCAATCAGTATCCATCGTGAAATTTCAAAGTGTCCATAATGCACTCAGGTCGCCCCCGACAGAGAGAGGGCCGTAGTAGGGTGTTTCCATAGCGGGCATTAATATCAGAATGACCCTTAAATGCATTTAGGACCATATTTGAATTTTTGGGTTACCAGATGCACGTTTTCAATCACCAGGTGCACGGTTTCAATCACCAGGTGCACGGCTCTATTTCCTCCTCCAGCACTTGTCAAACAGTCCATAAAGCACCCAGGACGGCCCTGAGTGAAAGAGGGCCGTAGTAGGGTGCTCCTATAGCGGGCATTAAAATCAGAATGACCGTTAAATGCATTTATGACCATATTTGTGTTTTTGGGTTACCAGATGCACGGTTTCAATCACCAGGTGCACGGCTCTATTTCCTCCTCCAGCACTTGTCAAACAGTCCATAAAGCACCCAGGACGGCCCTGAGTGAAAGAGGGCCGTAGTAGGGTGCTCCTATAGCGGGCATTAAAATCAGAATGACCGTTAAATGCATTTATGACCATATTTGTGTTTTTGGGTTACCGCTTGTATAGCAATCAGTATCCATCGTGAAATTTCAAAGTGTCCATAATGCACTCAGGTCGCCCCCGACAGAGAGAGGGCCGTAGTAGGGTGTTTCCATAGCGGGCATTAATATCAGAATGACCCTTAAATGCATTTAGGACCATATTTGAATTTTTGGGTTACCAGATGCACGTTTTCAATCACCAGGTGCACGGTTTCAATCACCAGGTGCACGGCTCTATTTCCTCCTCCAGCACTTGTCAAACAGTCCATAAAGCACCCAGGACGGCCCTGAGTGAAAGAGGGCCGTAGTAGGGTGCTCCTATAGCGGGCATTAAAATCAGAATGACCGTTAAATGCATTTATGACCATATTTGTGTTTTTGGGTTACCAGATGCACGGTTTCAATCACCAGGTGCACGGCTCTATTTCCTCCTCCAGCACTTGTCAAACAGTCCATAAAGCACCCAGGACGGCCCTGAGTGAAAGAGGGCCGTAGTAGGGTGCTCCTATAGCGGGCATTAAAATCAGAATGACCGTTAAATGCATTTATGACCATATTTGTGTTTTTGGGTTACCAGATGCACGGTTTCAATCACCAGGTGCACGGCTCTATTTCCTCCTCCAGCACTTGTCAAACAGTCCATAAAGCACCCAGGACGGCCCTGAGTGAAAGAGGGCCGTAGTAGGGTGCTCCTATAGCGGGCATTAAAATCAGAATGACCGTTAAATGCATTTATGACCATATTTGTGTTTTTGGGTTACCGCTTGTATAGCAATCAGTATCCATCGTGAAATTTCAAAGTGTCCATAATGCACTCAGGTCGCCCCCGACAGAGAGAGGGCCGTAGTAGGGTGTTTCCATAGCGGGCATTAATATCAGAATGACCCTTAAATGCATTTAGGACCATATTTGAATTTTTGGGTTACCAGATGCACGTTTTCAATCACCAGGTGCACGGTTTCAATCACCAGGTGCACGGCTCTATTTCCTCCTCCAGCACTTGTCAAACAGTCCATAAAGCACCCAGGACGGCCCTGAGTGAAAGAGGGCCGTAGTAGGGTGCTCCTATAGCGGGCATTAAAATCAGAATGACCGTTAAATGCATTTATGACCATATTTGTGTTTTTGGGTTACCGCTTGTATAGCAATCAGTATCCATCGTGAAATTTCAAAGTGTCCATAATGCACTCAGGTCGCCCCCGACAGAGAGAGGGCCGTAGTAGGGTGTTTCCATAGCGGGCATTAATATCAGAATGACCCTTAAATGCATTTAGGACCATATTTGAATTTTTGGGTTACCAGATGCACGTTTTCAATCACCAGGTGCACGGTTTCAATCACCAGGTGCACGGCTCTATTTCCTCCTCCAGCACTTGTCAAACAGTCCATAAAGCACCCAGGACGGCCCTGAGTGAAAGAGGGCCGTAGTAGGGTGCTCCTATAGCGGGCATTAAAATCAGAATGACCGTTAAATGCATTTATGACCATATTTGTGTTTTTGGGTTACCAGATGCACGGTTTCAATCACCAGGTGCACGGCTCTATTTCCTCCTCCAGCACTTGTCAAACAGTCCATAAAGCACCCAGGACGGCCCTGAGTGAAAGAGGGCCGTAGTAGGGTGCTCCTATAGCGGGCATTAAAATCAGAATGACCGTTAAATGCATTTATGACCATATTTGTGTTTTTGGGTTACCAGATGCACGGTTTCAATCACCAGGTGCACGGCTCTATTTCCTCCTCCAGCACTTGTCAAACAGTCCATAAAGCACCCAGGACGGCCCTGAGTGAAAGAGGGCCGTAGTAGGGTGCTCCTATAGCGGGCATTAAAATCAGAATGACCGTTAAATGCATTTATGACCATATTTGTGTTTTTGGGTTACCAGATGCACGGTTTCAATCACCAGGTGCACGGCTCTATTTCCTCCTCCAGCACTTGTCAAACAGTCCATAAAGCACCCAGGACGGCCCTGAGTGAAAGAGGGCCGTAGTAGGGTGCTCCTATAGCGGGCATTAAAATCAGAATGACCGTTAAATGCATTTATGACCATATTTGTGTTTTTGGGTTACCAGATGCACGGTTTCAATCACCAGGTGCACGGCTCTATTTCCTCCTCCAGCACTTGTCAAACAGTCCATAAAGCACCCAGGACGGCCCTGAGTGAAAGAGGGCCGTAGTAGGGTGCTCCTATAGCGGGCATTAAAATCAGAATGACCGTTAAATGCATTTATGACCATATTTGTGTTTTTGGGTTACCGCTTGTATAGCAATCAGTATCCATCGTGAAATTTCAAAGTGTCCATAATGCACTCAGGTCGCCCCCGACAGAGAGAGGGCCGTAGTAGGGTGTTTCCATAGCGGGCATTAATATCAGAATGACCCTTAAATGCATTTAGGACCATATTTGAATTTTTGGGTTACCAGATGCACGTTTTCAATCACCAGGTGCACGGTTTCAATCACCAGGTGCACGGCTCTATTTCCTCCTCCAGCACTTGTCAAACAGTCCATAAAGCACCCAGGACGGCCCTGAGTGAAAGAGGGCCGTAGTAGGGTGCTCCTATAGCGGGCATTAAAATCAGAATGACCGTTAAATGCATTTATGACCATATTTGTGTTTTTGGGTTACCAGATGCACGGTTTCAATCACCAGGTGCACGGCTCTATTTCCTCCTCCAGCACTTGTCAAACAGTCCATAAAGCACCCAGGACGGCCCTGAGTGAAAGAGGGCCGTAGTAGGGTGCTCCTATAGCGGGCATTAAAATCAGAATGACCGTTAAATGCATTTATGACCATATTTGTGTTTTTGGGTTACCAGATGCACGGTTTCAATCACCAGGTGCACGGCTCTATTTCCTCCTCCAGCACTTGTCAAACAGTCCATAAAGCACCCAGGACGGCCCTGAGTGAAAGAGGGCCGTAGTAGGGTGCTCCTATAGCGGGCATTAAAATCAGAATGACCGTTAAATGCATTTATGACCATATTTGTGTTTTTGGGTTACCAGATGCACGGTTTCAATCACCAGGTGCACGGCTCTATTTCCTCCTCCAGCACTTGTCAAACAGTCCATAAAGCACCCAGGACGGCCCTGAGTGAAAGAGGGCCGTAGTAGGGTGCTCCTATAGCGGGCATTAAAATCAGAATGACCGTTAAATGCATTTATGACCATATTTGTGTTTTTGGGTTACCGCTTGTATAGCAATCAGTATCCATCGTGAAATTTCAAAGTGTCCATAATGCACTCAGGTCGCCCCCGACAGAGAGAGGGCCGTAGTAGGGTGTTTCCATAGCGGGCATTAATATCAGAATGACCCTTAAATGCATTTAGGACCATATTTGAATTTTTGGGTTACCAGATGCACGTTTTCAATCACCAGGTGCACGGTTTCAATCACCAGGTGCACGGCTCTATTTCCTCCTCCAGCACTTGTCAAACAGTCCATAAAGCACCCAGGACGGCCCTGAGTGAAAGAGGGCCGTAGTAGGGTGCTCCTATAGCGGGCATTAAAATCAGAATGACCGTTAAATGCATTTATGACCATATTTGTGTTTTTGGGTTACCAGATGCACGGTTTCAATCACCAGGTGCACGGCTCTATTTCCTCCTCCAGCACTTGTCAAACAGTCCATAAAGCACCCAGGACGGCCCTGAGTGAAAGAGGGCCGTAGTAGGGTGCTCCTATAGCGGGCATTAAAATCAGAATGACCGTTAAATGCATTTATGACCATATTTGTGTTTTTGGGTTACCGCTTCTATAGCAATCAGTATCCATCGTGAAATTTTAAACAGTAAATAAAGCACTCAGGACGGGCCCCCATTGATAGAGGGCCGTAGTAGGGTGCTCCCATAGCGGGCATGGATGTCTGGAACACCTGCAAGTGTATTTAGAACCATATTTGAATTTTTGGGTTACCAGATGCACGTTTTCAATCACCAGGTGCACGGCTTTGAAAAGTGTGGACTCTGCCATTTTCCCGACCAATTTCTGTAATTTTCAAAAAATGATTAAAAATACTTCCCGAAGGGCTAGAGGTCCCAAATTTCGTCTCATACCCTCTCTCGTGATGGGCAACAATTGCAGCATATCAAAAACATTTCGCATCCATAGGCACCTATGTTTCCTGTAACATTCACTTTTTTCCCAAAACTTAAAACACGATTTTCTATTAAAATGTTTTATACAAAAACGGTTTTAATTAAATGTAAATGCTCGTCTATATGTGCCCTTTCGTTTTAAAAAACCCCCATCCAGATTGGATGTGTACTTTCTGATTTATTCACGTTTTGTGTTTAACCGAATTTTACCCCCAATTTCGGGGCGGACATACACCCTGTGCGGTTCCGGGATTATATCGATAAATTGGCCTGATCGTCAATGACACACTCGGGGGTGGGTCGACCAGACAGGTACCGGCGCGAAATCAGAAACCTGGTTTTTGACAACAAGACTTCCATGTCCTAGAGAGACGGGGGTGGTGCCAAACTGATCAGGCCGAATAGAAAATAAGTACTGGGTACTTTTGAGGGATGTGAGCCCCTCGGAACCATGGTAATTCGGACATTTGCCGCCGGCGTCCGATTTAGTGGTTGGAACAGACCCTTCGGCGTCCGATTTATCCTAACTTTTGAGCCACGTTTCCCAGCTTGGTGATGGGAGGATATTGAGCTCTGCCCCGGCAGTTGTTCTATCCCAGCTATTACCTTGTGGGTTTGGTTCATCAATGACCATGGTTCTGGTCCAATGAAGGTGCCAATCCCTTCGGCGACTGATTGGTGGTTGTTTAGTCCCGGTGAGGGCTAGCTCTCCAGTCCAGTCCCATACTTGTTTCACGGTGCGTCTCCATGGTTGTCCTCTGTTGTCCAGGGAGTTTAATTTCCTCTGACTGATTTGCATTCGTTTTCCACCTGGGAGGGACTCTATCGGCCGGCCTTTGGCTGGTGTTCTGATGGATGTTCCCTCCCGACCCAAGTGGATTTGCCTCTATCGGGGGAGCCCCTTTCGGAAACGTTTGTCCCCTAATTTCGATACGCTCCAGCCGCGCAAAGTTCGTGCGAATTCGAGCCGAACTGTCTGACCAAGTGGCCCTTCATTGGTGTTCCGGTGCGGGGAGTGGCACACTCAGGCTGCGAAGCATGTGGTGTTGGTCATCCCGTAACGCATCGGCGCCAGAAGCACGTTTTCTCAAACCCTGTCTTTAAACGTGGACCTACCTGGTTGACCCAAGCGGTCTGTCCGAGGTTGTGGTTCCTTTTGCCCAGTTGATGGCGTTCCGAATAGGCGCTCCGGCTAGACAAGAGACCTCTCGAGCGGCGCCCCGGCACCTGTGGCTCCGGCCATGGGCAGTTCAGGGCCTCCCGCTGGGCACACGGTGGATGGTGCCAGGGCCTCCTCCCCTGACGGGATAGGACTGGTCCCTGGTTGTTGTTTGCTTAGTGTGCCCAG
>NW_022263084.1:65000-75000 GCF_002021735.2 Oncorhynchus kisutch
CAGAGAGAGAGGCCTGTTCCTGGATAGGGAGTGAGGCCCTTTAGGGATTTATGTGTACTCTCATGCCCAGAGAGAGAGGCCTGTTCCTGGATAGGGAGTGAGGCCTTTAGGTCTGTAGGTCAATAGTTCCACTGTCCTTAAGGGGGGCAGAGCAGTCAGCCTCTGTGGAGGTGAGCTGCTCTGTCCCCCTTTTTTTTGGCCTAATTCCCCAATCACCATACCCAGAGTTGGACAGGCCCTTTAGGGATTTATGTGTACTCTCATGCCCAGAGAGAGAGGCCTGTTCCTGGATAGGGAGTTAGGCCTTTAGGTCTGAAGGTCAATAGTTCCACTGTCCTTAAGGGGGGCAGAGCAGTCAGCCTCTGTGGAGGTGAGCTGCTCTGTCCCCCTTTTTTTTTGGCCTAATTCCCCAATCACCATACCCAGAGTTGGACAGGCCCTTTAGGGATTTATGTGTACTCTCATGCCCAGAGAGAGAGGCCTGTTCCTGGATAGGGAGTTAGGCCTTTAGGTCTGAAGGTCAATAGTTCCACTGTCCTTAAGGGGGGCAGAGCAGTCAGCCTCTGTGGAGGTGAGCTGCTCTGTCCCCCTTTTTTTTTGGCCTAATTCCCCAATCACCATACAAAGAGTTGGACATAGTGCAATTTCTGTGATTTATTTACCATCCATTTTGGGTTACCAGATGCACGTTTTCAATCACCAGGTGCACAACAATGTGTATCCATCAGAATAGTTTAAACAGTCCATAAAGCACTCAGGACGGGCGCCCATGGATAGAGGGCCATGGATAGATGCCCACTATCATAGTCCCATAGTGGGTATTAATATCAGAATGACCGACAAGTGCATTTAGGACAGTCTTTTTATTTTTAGGTTACCAGGTGCCTACCTTGAACCACCTTACGAGGTGACTACTTTAAATTAGGATATTATTTTTAGGTTACCAGTTGCACGTCTATTTATGTTTTAATGCCAAAATCGGTAATTTTCATAAAATGATTAAAAATACTTCCCGAGGGGCTAGAGGTCCCAAATTTCGTCTCATACCCTCTCTCTCAATGGGCAACAAGTAGAGCATGTCAAAAACAAATTGCCCTAACAGGCACCTATGTTTCCTGTAACATTCACTATTTTCCAAAAACTTAAAACACGATTTTCTATTCAAATTTTTTATACAAAAATGGTTTTAATTACATGTACATTATCGTCTATGTGTGCCCTTTAGTTAAAAAAAACCCCCATCCAGATTGGACTTGTACTTTTTGATTTATTCACGTTTTGGTGTTTCAGCATATAGCCCAAGATGGCGTCCAACAAAGGTCAAATAAGGTTTTGAGGCCAGATAGAGGCATATAACCTGGTTAGTGGTGTTTGGCCTTTAGGCTTGTATGTCCCTTCATCCCATGAGAGAGAGTTTAGCCTTTTAAGCCTCTCTGTGTCCTCTCATTCCCAGAAAAAGTCATTTTACCGGTTAGGTCAAATAAGGCCTTGAGGCCTGTTTGTGACCTCTGATGCCCAGATAGAGGCATATAACCTGGTTAGGGGTGTTTGGCCTTTAGGCCTGTATGTCCCTTCATCCCATGAGAGAGAGTTTAGCCTTTTAAGCCTCTCTGTGTCCTCTCATTCCCAGAAAAAGTCATTTTACCGGTTAGGTCAAATAAGGCCTTGAGGCCTGTTTGTGACCTCTGATGCCCAGATAGAGGCATATAACCTGGTTAGGGGTGTTTGGCCTTTAGGCCTGTATGTCCCTTCATCCCATGAGAGAGAGTTTAACTTTTTAAGCCTCTCTGTGTCTTCTTATTCATAATCTTTTAATTTTTGGGTTACCGCTTGTATAGCAATCAGTATCCATCGTGAAATTTCAAAGTGTCCATAATGCACTCAGGTCGCCCCCGACAGAGAGAGGGCCGTAGTAGGGTGTTTCCATAGCGGGCATTAATATCAGAATGACCCTTAAATGCATTTAGGACCATATTTGAATTTTTGGGTTACCAGATGCACGTTTTCAATCACCAGGTGCACGGTTTCAATCACCAGGTGCACGGCTCTATTTCCTCCTCCAGCACTTGTCAAACAGTCCATAAAGCACCCAGGACGGCCCTGAGTGAAAGAGGGCCGTAGTAGGGTGCTCCTATAGCGGGCATTAAAATCAGAATGACCGTTAAATGCATTTATGACCATATTTGTGTTTTTGGGTTACCGCTTGTATAGCAATCAGTATCCATCGTGAAATTTCAAAGTGTCCATAATGCACTCAGGTCGCCCCCGACAGAGAGAGGGCCGTAGTAGGGTGTTTCCATAGCGGGCATTAATATCAGAATGACCCTTAAATGCATTTAGGACCATATTTGAATTTTTGGGTTACCAGATGCACGTTTTCAATCACCAGGTGCACGGTTTCAATCACCAGGTGCACGGCTCTATTTCCTCCTCCAGCACTTGTCAAACAGTCCATAAAGCACCCAGGACGGCCCTGAGTGAAAGAGGGCCGTAGTAGGGTGCTCCTATAGCGGGCATTAAAATCAGAATGACCGTTAAATGCATTTATGACCATATTTGTGTTTTTGGGTTACCAGATGCACGGTTTCAATCACCAGGTGCACGGCTCTATTTCCTCCTCCAGCACTTGTCAAACAGTCCATAAAGCACCCAGGACGGCCCTGAGTGAAAGAGGGCCGTAGTAGGGTGCTCCTATAGCGGGCATTAAAATCAGAATGACCGTTAAATGCATTTATGACCATATTTGTGTTTTTGGGTTACCGCTTGTATAGCAATCAGTATCCATCGTGAAATTTCAAAGTGTCCATAATGCACTCAGGTCGCCCCCGACAGAGAGAGGGCCGTAGTAGGGTGTTTCCATAGCGGGCATTAATATCAGAATGACCCTTAAATGCATTTAGGACCATATTTGAATTTTTGGGTTACCAGATGCACGTTTTCAATCACCAGGTGCACGGTTTCAATCACCAGGTGCACGGCTCTATTTCCTCCTCCAGCACTTGTCAAACAGTCCATAAAGCACCCAGGACGGCCCTGAGTGAAAGAGGGCCGTAGTAGGGTGCTCCTATAGCGGGCATTAAAATCAGAATGACCGTTAAATGCATTTATGACCATATTTGTGTTTTTGGGTTACCAGATGCACGGTTTCAATCACCAGGTGCACGGCTCTATTTCCTCCTCCAGCACTTGTCAAACAGTCCATAAAGCACCCAGGACGGCCCTGAGTGAAAGAGGGCCGTAGTAGGGTGCTCCTATAGCGGGCATTAAAATCAGAATGACCGTTAAATGCATTTATGACCATATTTGTGTTTTTGGGTTACCAGATGCACGGTTTCAATCACCAGGTGCACGGCTCTATTTCCTCCTCCAGCACTTGTCAAACAGTCCATAAAGCACCCAGGACGGCCCTGAGTGAAAGAGGGCCGTAGTAGGGTGCTCCTATAGCGGGCATTAAAATCAGAATGACCGTTAAATGCATTTATGACCATATTTGTGTTTTTGGGTTACCGCTTGTATAGCAATCAGTATCCATCGTGAAATTTCAAAGTGTCCATAATGCACTCAGGTCGCCCCCGACAGAGAGAGGGCCGTAGTAGGGTGTTTCCATAGCGGGCATTAATATCAGAATGACCCTTAAATGCATTTAGGACCATATTTGAATTTTTGGGTTACCAGATGCACGTTTTCAATCACCAGGTGCACGGTTTCAATCACCAGGTGCACGGCTCTATTTCCTCCTCCAGCACTTGTCAAACAGTCCATAAAGCACCCAGGACGGCCCTGAGTGAAAGAGGGCCGTAGTAGGGTGCTCCTATAGCGGGCATTAAAATCAGAATGACCGTTAAATGCATTTATGACCATATTTGTGTTTTTGGGTTACCGCTTGTATAGCAATCAGTATCCATCGTGAAATTTCAAAGTGTCCATAATGCACTCAGGTCGCCCCCGACAGAGAGAGGGCCGTAGTAGGGTGTTTCCATAGCGGGCATTAATATCAGAATGACCCTTAAATGCATTTAGGACCATATTTGAATTTTTGGGTTACCAGATGCACGTTTTCAATCACCAGGTGCACGGTTTCAATCACCAGGTGCACGGCTCTATTTCCTCCTCCAGCACTTGTCAAACAGTCCATAAAGCACCCAGGACGGCCCTGAGTGAAAGAGGGCCGTAGTAGGGTGCTCCTATAGCGGGCATTAAAATCAGAATGACCGTTAAATGCATTTATGACCATATTTGTGTTTTTGGGTTACCAGATGCACGGTTTCAATCACCAGGTGCACGGCTCTATTTCCTCCTCCAGCACTTGTCAAACAGTCCATAAAGCACCCAGGACGGCCCTGAGTGAAAGAGGGCCGTAGTAGGGTGCTCCTATAGCGGGCATTAAAATCAGAATGACCGTTAAATGCATTTATGACCATATTTGTGTTTTTGGGTTACCGCTTGTATAGCAATCAGTATCCATCGTGAAATTTCAAAGTGTCCATAATGCACTCAGGTCGCCCCCGACAGAGAGAGGGCCGTAGTAGGGTGTTTCCATAGCGGGCATTAATATCAGAATGACCCTTAAATGCATTTAGGACCATATTTGAATTTTTGGGTTACCAGATGCACGTTTTCAATCACCAGGTGCACGGTTTCAATCACCAGGTGCACGGCTCTATTTCCTCCTCCAGCACTTGTCAAACAGTCCATAAAGCACCCAGGACGGCCCTGAGTGAAAGAGGGCCGTAGTAGGGTGCTCCTATAGCGGGCATTAAAATCAGAATGACCGTTAAATGCATTTATGACCATATTTGTGTTTTTGGGTTACCAGATGCACGGTTTCAATCACCAGGTGCACGGCTCTATTTCCTCCTCCAGCACTTGTCAAACAGTCCATAAAGCACCCAGGACGGCCCTGAGTGAAAGAGGGCCGTAGTAGGGTGCTCCTATAGCGGGCATTAAAATCAGAATGACCGTTAAATGCATTTATGACCATATTTGTGTTTTTGGGTTACCAGATGCACGGTTTCAATCACCAGGTGCACGGCTCTATTTCCTCCTCCAGCACTTGTCAAACAGTCCATAAAGCACCCAGGACGGCCCTGAGTGAAAGAGGGCCGTAGTAGGGTGCTCCTATAGCGGGCATTAAAATCAGAATGACCGTTAAATGCATTTATGACCATATTTGTGTTTTTGGGTTACCAGATGCACGGTTTCAATCACCAGGTGCACGGCTCTATTTCCTCCTCCAGCACTTGTCAAACAGTCCATAAAGCACCCAGGACGGCCCTGAGTGAAAGAGGGCCGTAGTAGGGTGCTCCTATAGCGGGCATTAAAATCAGAATGACCGTTAAATGCATTTATGACCATATTTGTGTTTTTGGGTTACCGCTTGTATAGCAATCAGTATCCATCGTGAAATTTCAAAGTGTCCATAATGCACTCAGGTCGCCCCCGACAGAGAGAGGGCCGTAGTAGGGTGTTTCCATAGCGGGCATTAATATCAGAATGACCCTTAAATGCATTTAGGACCATATTTGAATTTTTGGGTTACCAGATGCACGTTTTCAATCACCAGGTGCACGGTTTCAATCACCAGGTGCACGGCTCTATTTCCTCCTCCAGCACTTGTCAAACAGTCCATAAAGCACCCAGGACGGCCCTGAGTGAAAGAGGGCCGTAGTAGGGTGCTCCTATAGCGGGCATTAAAATCAGAATGACCGTTAAATGCATTTATGACCATATTTGTGTTTTTGGGTTACCAGATGCACGGTTTCAATCACCAGGTGCACGGCTCTATTTCCTCCTCCAGCACTTGTCAAACAGTCCATAAAGCACCCAGGACGGCCCTGAGTGAAAGAGGGCCGTAGTAGGGTGCTCCTATAGCGGGCATTAAAATCAGAATGACCGTTAAATGCATTTATGACCATATTTGTGTTTTTGGGTTACCAGATGCACGGTTTCAATCACCAGGTGCACGGCTCTATTTCCTCCTCCAGCACTTGTCAAACAGTCCATAAAGCACCCAGGACGGCCCTGAGTGAAAGAGGGCCGTAGTAGGGTGCTCCTATAGCGGGCATTAAAATCAGAATGACCGTTAAATGCATTTATGACCATATTTGTGTTTTTGGGTTACCGCTTGTATAGCAATCAGTATCCATCGTGAAATTTCAAAGTGTCCATAATGCACTCAGGTCGCCCCCGACAGAGAGAGGGCCGTAGTAGGGTGTTTCCATAGCGGGCATTAATATCAGAATGACCCTTAAATGCATTTAGGACCATATTTGAATTTTTGGGTTACCAGATGCACGTTTTCAATCACCAGGTGCACGGTTTCAATCACCAGGTGCACGGCTCTATTTCCTCCTCCAGCACTTGTCAAACAGTCCATAAAGCACCCAGGACGGCCCTGAGTGAAAGAGGGCCGTAGTAGGGTGCTCCTATAGCGGGCATTAAAATCAGAATGACCGTTAAATGCATTTATGACCATATTTGTGTTTTTGGGTTACCAGATGCACGGTTTCAATCACCAGGTGCACGGCTCTATTTCCTCCTCCAGCACTTGTCAAACAGTCCATAAAGCACCCAGGACGGCCCTGAGTGAAAGAGGGCCGTAGTAGGGTGCTCCTATAGCGGGCATTAAAATCAGAATGACCGTTAAATGCATTTATGACCATATTTGTGTTTTTGGGTTACCGCTTGTATAGCAATCAGTATCCATCGTGAAATTTCAAAGTGTCCATAATGCACTCAGGTCGCCCCCGACAGAGAGAGGGCCGTAGTAGGGTGTTTCCATAGCGGGCATTAATATCAGAATGACCCTTAAATGCATTTAGGACCATATTTGAATTTTTGGGTTACCAGATGCACGTTTTCAATCACCAGGTGCACGGTTTCAATCACCAGGTGCACGGCTCTATTTCCTCCTCCAGCACTTGTCAAACAGTCCATAAAGCACCCAGGACGGCCCTGAGTGAAAGAGGGCCGTAGTAGGGTGCTCCTATAGCGGGCATTAAAATCAGAATGACCGTTAAATGCATTTATGACCATATTTGTGTTTTTGGGTTACCAGATGCACGGTTTCAATCACCAGGTGCACGGCTCTATTTCCTCCTCCAGCACTTGTCAAACAGTCCATAAAGCACCCAGGACGGCCCTGAGTGAAAGAGGGCCGTAGTAGGGTGCTCCTATAGCGGGCATTAAAATCAGAATGACCGTTAAATGCATTTATGACCATATTTGTGTTTTTGGGTTACCAGATGCACGGTTTCAATCACCAGGTGCACGGCTCTATTTCCTCCTCCAGCACTTGTCAAACAGTCCATAAAGCACCCAGGACGGCCCTGAGTGAAAGAGGGCCGTAGTAGGGTGCTCCTATAGCGGGCATTAAAATCAGAATGACCGTTAAATGCATTTATGACCATATTTGTGTTTTTGGGTTACCGCTTGTATAGCAATCAGTATCCATCGTGAAATTTCAAAGTGTCCATAATGCACTCAGGTCGCCCCCGACAGAGAGAGGGCCGTAGTAGGGTGTTTCCATAGCGGGCATTAATATCAGAATGACCCTTAAATGCATTTAGGACCATATTTGAATTTTTGGGTTACCAGATGCACGTTTTCAATCACCAGGTGCACGGTTTCAATCACCAGGTGCACGGCTCTATTTCCTCCTCCAGCACTTGTCAAACAGTCCATAAAGCACCCAGGACGGCCCTGAGTGAAAGAGGGCCGTAGTAGGGTGCTCCTATAGCGGGCATTAAAATCAGAATGACCGTTAAATGCATTTATGACCATATTTGTGTTTTTGGGTTACCAGATGCACGGTTTCAATCACCAGGTGCACGGCTCTATTTCCTCCTCCAGCACTTGTCAAACAGTCCATAAAGCACCCAGGACGGCCCTGAGTGAAAGAGGGCCGTAGTAGGGTGCTCCTATAGCGGGCATTAAAATCAGAATGACCGTTAAATGCATTTATGACCATATTTGTGTTTTTGGGTTACCAGATGCACGGTTTCAATCACCAGGTGCACGGCTCTATTTCCTCCTCCAGCACTTGTCAAACAGTCCATAAAGCACCCAGGACGGCCCTGAGTGAAAGAGGGCCGTAGTAGGGTGCTCCTATAGCGGGCATTAAAATCAGAATGACCGTTAAATGCATTTATGACCATATTTGTGTTTTTGGGTTACCAGATGCACGGTTTCAATCACCAGGTGCACGGCTCTATTTCCTCCTCCAGCACTTGTCAAACAGTCCATAAAGCACCCAGGACGGCCCTGAGTGAAAGAGGGCCGTAGTAGGGTGCTCCTATAGCGGGCATTAAAATCAGAATGACCGTTAAATGCATTTATGACCATATTTGTGTTTTTGGGTTACCGCTTGTATAGCAATCAGTATCCATCGTGAAATTTCAAAGTGTCCATAATGCACTCAGGTCGCCCCCGACAGAGAGAGGGCCGTAGTAGGGTGTTTCCATAGCGGGCATTAATATCAGAATGACCCTTAAATGCATTTAGGACCATATTTGAATTTTTGGGTTACCAGATGCACGTTTTCAATCACCAGGTGCACGGTTTCAATCACCAGGTGCACGGCTCTATTTCCTCCTCCAGCACTTGTCAAACAGTCCATAAAGCACCCAGGACGGCCCTGAGTGAAAGAGGGCCGTAGTAGGGTGCTCCTATAGCGGGCATTAAAATCAGAATGACCGTTAAATGCATTTATGACCATATTTGTGTTTTTGGGTTACCAGATGCACGGTTTCAATCACCAGGTGCACGGCTCTATTTCCTCCTCCAGCACTTGTCAAACAGTCCATAAAGCACCCAGGACGGCCCTGAGTGAAAGAGGGCCGTAGTAGGGTGCTCCTATAGCGGGCATTAAAATCAGAATGACCGTTAAATGCATTTATGACCATATTTGTGTTTTTGGGTTACCGCTTGTATAGCAATCAGTATCCATCGTGAAATTTTAAACAGTAAATAAAGCACTCAGGACGGGCCCCCATTGATAGAGGGCCGTAGTAGGGTGCTCCCATAGCGGGCATGGATGTCTGGAACACCTGCAAGTGTATTTAGAACCATATTTGAATTTTTGGGTTACCAGATGCACGTTTTCAATCACCAGGTGCACGGCTTTGAAAAGTGTGGACTCTGCCATTTTCCCGACCAATTTCTGTAATTTTCAAAAAATGATTAAAAATACTTCCCGAAGGGCTAGAGGTCCCAAATTTCGTCTCATACCCTCTCTCGTGATGGGCAACAATTGCAGCATATCAAAAACATTTCGCATCCATAGGCACCTATGTTTCCTGTAACATTCACTTTTTTCCCAAAACTTAAAACACGATTTTCTATTAAAATGTTTTATACAAAAACGGTTTTAATTAAATGTAAATGCTCGTCTATATGTGCCCTTTCGTTTTAAAAAACCCCCATCCAGATTGGATGTGTACTTTCTGATTTATTCACGTTTTGTGTTTAACCGAATTTTACCCCCAATTTCGGGGCGGACATACACCCTGTGCGGTTCCGGGATTATATCGATAAATTGGCCTGATCGTCAATGACACACTCGGGGGTGGGTCGACCAGACAGGTACCGGCGCGAAATCAGAAACCTGGTTTTTGACAACAAGACTTCCATGTCCTAGAGAGACGGGGGTGGTGCCAAACTGATCAGGCCGAATAGAAAATAAGTACTGGGTACTTTTGAGGGATGTGAGCCCCTCGGAACCATGGTAATTCGGACATTTGCCGCCGGCGTCCGATTTAGTGGTTGGAACAGACCCTTCGGCGTCCGATTTATCCTAACTTTTGAGCCACGTTTCCCAGCTTGGTGATGGGAGGATATTGAGCTCTGCCCCGGCAGTTGTTCTATCCCAGCTATTACCTTGTGGGTTTGGTTCATCAATGACCATGGTTCTGGTCCAATGAAGGTGCCAATCCCTTCGGCGACTGATTGGTGGTTGTTTAGTCCCGGTGAGGGCTAGCTCTCCAGTCCAGTCCCATACTTG
>NW_022263085.1:0-120727 GCF_002021735.2 Oncorhynchus kisutch
ACTCCTTGTCATCACATTTCAGGCACAAGCCCAGGTGGAAGGAAGTGTCTTTAAATGCAGCACTGCCTTTAACGCACTTCATGGTCTGCGCAACAGTATCTTTGTGGTTGTGAAAGTGATGAATCCAAATGCGGAAGTTCAGTACATTTGTTTTGGTTTAGCAAGCTAGATTCTCAAGTCTTGGCTAAAGTGTTGTGCAATATTGGAAGAAAAGTGTCATTACTGACATTTTGTATTGTGCTTGATTATCCTCTAGTAGTTTGACAAGTTTGTACTGAGCATCAACATGATCACCCGAATAGTTAGAAAGATGTGGTTCAGAGGTTCAAGAGTTTTACTCCTGAGTTCAGGCTAACAAGTGGCATTGTTGCTGTTCATTATAGTATTGTAATGAAACAGACAGGGAGCAGGTCTGAACCCTCGGACCTTCTAGCCCGAGGTCCGGCGCGCTATCGACTGTGCCCCAAAGCATGCTCGTGCGGCAGAGTCAATTTCCGCGCTTATAAACCCAGGGCCGTTACAGTATCATCAGTTTTGTTTACAGTCACTACATATTTCGGTTTATCAGAAGATGTCTAAAGTCTTGTAACTACAGTTTTTGCCAATGGGCATGGTACCTTAGCAAGGAGGGGTTGAGTGACTCAAGAATCATGCTCAGTAGCTAGCTAGCCACTTTGAATGGGTCTGTTGTAACGTTATCTAGCGTGCTACAACGTGTAGCTAACGTTAATGACGTAACAGATTGTGCCATTAGGCTACAGCAGCAAGCTAGAGCACAACACATCAATGCCGCTGATGTCTGTCAACCGATAACATCCGTTTAATCCTCTCCTCTTCCTTTGCGGTACACAAGCCCATCACATACTCCTTCCACCACCAGACGAGACCCAGATACTCCTCAGCATTGGGGTTCTGGTGCTCCTCTGTGGTGGGATTGAGAAGACTGTGGGCACCGTTTGGTTCCTCCTCATGTTTCAGCTGCTCTCTATCAACACAGGGGTGTTGTACACAACCTGTGGGCTGGTACTGTTTGGTGCATCTGCCCAGAATCAAGTGGAGGGGTTAGTTCCTGTATCCCCCTCCCTTATGGGTATGGCCACAGTTGTACTCACTTATGGTTAAGGGCTTTCTTTTTGGGGTCAGTGTACCCATGTTAGCCCTGGCCTGGCTGTTTCTGGTCATAGTAACACTTTTGGTCCCACACTCTCTTCCTCCGCAACCCCATCATAGCAGGGGGGATCTCTATCCTTACTCCAACCTTATTGTGGTTGAAAATAACTGTGATACACTGCAGTATGTCACAGCTTTAAGTGGGCTTAATAGTGTAGTTAAATGGTAATATGTTATGTGCGGTGCTGTGGTCTAGGCACTGCATCTCAGTCTACAGTCCCTGGTTTGAATCCAGGCTGTATCACATCTGGCCGTGATTGGGAATCCCATAGGGCGGTGCACAATTGGCCCAGCTCTGTCCGGGTTTGGCCAGGGTAGGCCATCATTGTAAATAAGAATTTGTTCTTAAACTGACTTGCCTAGTTAAATAAAGGTTCAATTAAAATAAATAATATGCTTGAAATGTGTGTTGAGTCCTCATGCTGAACATAGAGCATCAGTCCTGGATAAGAAGATGCCTTTCAGGCTTCTGAGGGACAACTTTGGTTTTAGAAGTGTTTTTTCTCCCCATCCGGTCAGATAAATAGTCCAAACAGCCAACCCAACCGCATCCTCAAGGCCCTAAAGCACACTTTTGCCTCGTTTTGTATCACCTTTCAATGATACATCTGGGGGGGACAAAAATGCCATTTCAGAATGGGGGGGGGATGTCTCCCTGTCCCCAGTGAAAGTTGTGCCCCTGAACATTGATGTCCTGTATGACCCTACATCAATAGAGAAGGAAGACAGTCCACCCACCCTGAGTACTGAGAAAGCACTAGATGCATCATTTATCCTACAAGACGAGAGGTCATTAAATGAACATGATTGCTGGGTGCAAGCCAGAGTACATGATGTACTACAGTATAATGAGCAGTTTCAATAGATGATCCTCAGCTGTAATTGAATACTGTACAATAGGCACCTAGTGGTCCCCCATGATTAGTTAGAGAATCACTGTTTAGTTAGATAAGCTCTCTGTAAACTCTCCACATTCTCATTGGTTCCAGAATCATTCCTACCCAGTCCAAGCCTACGCTCCAGTTTCCTCCAACCTACAGGCTACCGAGACCACACCAAAGACATTTGAAGGCTGGGCCATGGACATAGTCACGGACACAGTCATTGGCAGACATCTGCCTCTCAAACCAGCAGTCACTGGGCTCCAGTGGCTCAACATCTACATTCTCAACATTCTCTCCAGTCTGTCTGTCAGTGCCCCCCAGAGTTTCACAGCAAACATGCCCGAGTCTGTGATGGTTCACCCAGGGGCACCGGTGTCTTCATTGACAGATTGATAACATAGACAACTCGTTGAATGATAGCTCTCTCACATTTGTTATACGTTGAAATGTAAAATACTTGGACATGGGGTTTGAGGTAGTACTTAAAAGGTACACGGTTTCTTCACTGATGATTTTGGTTTGAAGAGTCAATCAAACTCTGAATGTTCAGGGTCAAATCAATGCAAGACGTTTTTGATTGTCAGTTGAATGAAAGACCACTCCTTTTGGCTTGTACTTTGTGTTGTTCTACACATACGGTAGACATAGCTCTTGGCACTCTTGATTTATACATCCTTTATAAATCCGGCAATGTATATTCCACAGATGTATTCAGTTTTTCTTTCCTTAACTACTTACAGCAATGAAATGAAATAGCATCCACTCACCAGTAAATTAGATCCATTACATGCAGTTTGTTGGGCAATGTATAATTCAACATTATTGTAAATTCTGGAGCAGGGAGCAGTGGTCGAGGTTATCAAGAGTGTGGGCTACAAGGGCAGATTATGATGTCATCTTTAGAAAATAAGGTAGTTGGGCCTCCCAAGTGGCGCAGCGGTCTAAGGCACTGCATCGCAGTACTTGAGGTGTCACTACAAACCTGGGTTCGATCTCAGGCTGTGTTACAGCCGGCCGTGACCAGGAGTCCCATGAGGCGGCGCACAGATGGCCCTGCTGACTTTGGTCACCAGCTGAACGGTGTTTCCTCCAACACATTGGTGCGGCTTCCGGGTTAAGCGAGCAGTGTGTCAAGAAGCAGTGCAGCTTAGCAGGGTCCTGTTTCGGAGGATGCATGGCTCTTGACCTTCGCTTCTCCCGAGTCCATAGGGGAGTTGCAGAGATGGGACAACACTGCAACTACCAATTGAATATCATGAAAATTGGGGGATAAAAAAAAAAAAAGTACAAAAAATATATAAATAATAAATTGGTCGTTTTGCACAGTAAAGAGAAGCCATAAATTACAACCAAGACTAAGTATAGCACATCAATTATTATAATTTCTTTACAAGTGCATGTGTACAAGTTATACTGTTTATATCCAAATAGCTATTTTGCATAAACAACTGGATCAAGTGGTAATAGTCATGTAACAGGTCATGATGGAACACGTTATTCAATATCAGTAATGCAAGAGAAAAAGTTCAAAGGAACACCATTTTTACAGTTTACCATGACTTAATCAAAGACCTATTCTTTAATGAACCGATGAAAAACAAAGCACAATGACTGAATAGTTACTGCAATTTAAATGTATGAATTGAACAATACATGGTACAATATGAATGTGCTACAAGTATGGATATTTTACTCTAATTGAACTCTTCTCTCTGTATTTACACAACCTTCCTAGAGCATCTGAATAGGCAGCCATGTTGAATTTTGTAAATACATTTACAGACAGCAAAAATAGAATGCTTTCAATACCTTACATTTGAAATGAGTTCATATATAAGAAGGATCTTCACAGCATGATAGATGTCCTGATGCAATATTTCATATCATAATCACCTCTGTTTTTGCCTACTTTCACTTACAAATCATATCAAAGTTGAGAACTTCCGGCGCCGACAGAGATGGCCGCCTCGCTTCGCGTTCCTAAGGAAACTATGCAGTTTTTAGTTTTTTTACGTGTTATTTCTTACATTAGTGCCCCAGGTCATCTTAGGTTTCATTACATACAGTCGAGAAGAACTACTGAATATAAGAGCAGCGTCAACTCACCATCAGTACGACCAAGAATATGACTTTCGCGAAGCGGATCCTGTGTTCTGCCTTTCACCCAGGACAACGGAATGGATCCCAGCCGGCGACCCCAAAAAACGACTTCGTAAAAGAGAGAAACGTAGCGGTCTTCTGGTCAGACTCCGGAGACGGGCACATCGTGCACCACTCCCCAGTATACTTCTCGCCAATGTCCAGTCTCTTGACAACAAGGTTGATGAAATCCGAGCAAGGGTAGCATTCCAGAGGGACATCAGAGACTGTAACGTTCTTTGCTTCACGGAAACATGGCTCACTGGAGAGACGCTATCGGAGTCGGTGCAGCCAGCTGGTTTCTCCACAAATCGCGCCGACAGAAACCAACATCTTTCTGGTAAGAAGAGGGGCGGGGGCGTATGCCTTATGGCTAACGAGACATGGTGTTGTCACAAATGCATACAGGAACTCAAGTCCTTCTGTTCACCTGATTTAGAATTCCTCACAATCAAATGTCGACCGCATTATCTACCAAGGGAATTCTCTTCGATTATAATCACAGCCGTATATATTCCCCCCCAAGCAGACACATCGATGGCTCTGAACTAACTTTATTTGACTCTTTGCAAACTGGAATCCATACATCCTGAGGCTGCATTCATTGTAGCTGGGGATTTTAACAAGGCTAATCAGCATATCGACTGCGCAACCAGGGCTGGCAAAACCTTGGATCATTGCTATTCTAACTTCCGCGACGCATATAAGGCCCTGCCCCGCCCTCCTTTCGGAAAAGCTGACCACGACTCCATTTTGTTATTCCCTGCCTACAGACAGAAACTAAAACAAGAAGCTCCCACGCTGAGGTCTGTTCAACGCTGGTCCGACCAATCTGATTCCACACTCCAAGACTGCTTCCATCACGTGGACTGGGATATGTTTCGTATTGCGTCAGACAACAACATTGACGAATACGCTGATTCGGTGTGCGAGTTCATTAGAACGTGCGTTGAAGATGTCGTTCCCATAGCAACGATTAAAACATTCCCACACCAGAAACCGTGGATTGGTGGCAGCATTCGCGTGAAACTGAAAGCGCGAACCACTGCTTTTAATCAGGGCAAGGTGACCAGAAACATGACCGAATACAAACAGTGCAGCTATTCCCTCCGCAAGGCAATCAAACAAGCTAAGCGTCAGTATAGAGACAAAGTAGAATCTCAATTCAACAGCTCAGACACAAGAGGTATGTGGCAGGGTCTACAGTCAATCACGGATTACAAAAAGAAAACCAGCCCCGTCACGGACCAGGATGTCTTGCTCCCAGGCAGACTAAATAACTTTTTTGCCCGCTTTGAGGACAATACAGTGCCACTGACACAGCCTGCAACCAAAACATGCGGCCTCTCCTTCACTGCAGCCGAGGTGAGTAAAACATTTAAACGTGTTAACCCTCGCAAGGCTGCAGGCCCAGACGGCATCCCCAGCCGCGCCCTCAGAGCATGCGCAGACAGGCTGGCTGGTGTGTTTACGGACATATTCAATCAATCCCTATCCCAGTCTGCTGTTCTCACATGCTTCAAGAGGGCCACCATTGTTCCTGTTCCCAAGAAAGCTAAGGTAACTGAGGTAAACGACTACCGCCCCGTAGCACTCACTTCCGTCATCATGAAGTGCTTTGAGAGACTAGTCAAGGACCATATCACCTCCACCCTACCTGACACCCTAGACCCACTCCAATTTGCTTACCGCCCAAATAGGTCCACAAACGATGCAATCTCAACCAAACTGCACACTGCCCTAACCCATCTGGACAAGAGGAATACCTATGTGAGAATGCTGTTCATTGACTACAGCTCGGGATTAAACACCATAGTACCCTCCAAGCTCGTCATCAAGCTCGAGACCCTGGGTCCCTGGGTACTGGA
Source organism: Oncorhynchus kisutch (assembly GCF_002021735.2). NCBI lineage: Eukaryota > Metazoa > Chordata > Actinopteri > Salmoniformes > Salmonidae > Oncorhynchus > Oncorhynchus kisutch. The sequence continues at coordinate 6,062 of NW_022263085.1, forward strand.
CTTCCTGACGGGACGCCCCCAGGTGGTGAGGGTAGGCAACAACATCTCCACCCCGCTGATCCTCAACACTGGGGCCCCACAAGGGTGCGTTCTGAGCCCTCTCCTGTACTCCCTGTTCACCCACGACTGCGTGGCCACGCACGCCTCCAACTCAATCATTAAGTTTGCGGACGACACAACAGTGGTAGGCTTGATTACCAACAACGACGAGGCGGCCTACAGGGAGGAGGTGAGGGCCCTCGGAGTGTGGTGTCAGGAAAATAACCTCACACTCAACGTCAACAAAACTAAGGAGATGATTGTGGACTTCAGGAAACAGCAGAGGGAACACCCCCCTATCCACATCGATGGAACAGTAGTGGAGAGGGTAGCAAGTTTTAAGTTCCTCGGCATACTCATCACAGACAAACTGAATTGGTCCACCCACACAGACAGCATCGTGAAGAAAGCGCAGCAGCGCCTCTTCAACCTCAGGAGGCTGAAGAAATTCGGCTTGTCACCAAAAGCACTCACAAAGTGAGGTGGTGCACAATCGAGAGCATCCTGGCGGGCTGTATCACCGCCTGGTACGGCAACTGCTCCGCCCACAACCGTAAGGCTCTCCAGAGGATAGTGAGGTCTGTTCAACGCATCACCGGGGGCAAACTACCTGCCCTCCAGGACACCTACACCACCCGATGTTACAGGAAGGCCATAAAGATCATCAGGGACAACAACCACCTGAGCCACTGCCTGTTCACCCCGCTATCATCCAGAAGGCGAGGTCAGTACAGGTGCATCAAAGCTGGGACCGAGAGACTGAAAAACAGCTTATTTCTCAAGGCCATCAGACTGTTAAACAGCCACCACTAGCATTGAGTGGCTGCTGCCAACACACTGACTCAACTCCAGCCACTTTAATGATGGGAATTGATGGGAAATGATATAAAATATATCACTAGCCACTTTAAACAATGCTACCTAATATAATGTTTACATACCCTACATTATTAATCTCATATGTATACGTATATACTGTACTCTATATCATCTACTGCATCTTTATGTAATACATGTATCACTAGCCACTTTAACTATGCCACTTTGTTTACATGCTCATCTCATATGTATATACTGTACTCGATACCATCCACTGTATCTTGCCTATGCCGCTCTGTACCATCACTCATTCATATATCTTTATGTACATATTCTTTATCCCCTTACACTTGTGTGTATAAGACAGTAGTTTTGGAATTGTTAGTTAGATTACTTGTTGGTTATTACTGCATTGTCGGAACTAGAAGCACAAGCATTTAACATCTGCTAACCATGTGTATGTGACAAATAACATTTGATTTGATTTGAAAGTTTATTTGTCAGGTACGCGGAATACAACAGGTGTAGACCCAGTGAAATGCGTACTTAACAACAGTGCAATTTTTAAGTTAAAAAAAGGTATTAGGTGAACAGTAGATTAGTAAAGAAATAAAAACAACAGTAAAAATACAGTGAAAAATAACAGTAGCAAGGCTATAATACAGGCACCGGTTAGTCGGGCTGATTGAGGTAGTATGTACATGAAGGTATGGTTAAAGTGACTATGCATATATAATAAACAGAGAGTAGCAGTAGCGTAAAAGAGGGGTTGGTGGGTGGTGGGTGGCGGGACACAATGCAGATAGTCGGGGTAGCCAATGTGAGGGGGCACCGGTTAGTCAGGCTAATTGAGATAGTATGTACATGAAGGTATGGTTAAAGTGACTATCCATATATGATAAACAGAGAGTAGCAGCAGCATAAAAGAGCGGTGGGGGGGGGGGGTACACATTGCAAATAGTCGGGGTAGCCATTTGATTCGGGAGTCTTATGGTTTGGGGGAAAAACTGTTGAGAAGCCTTTTGGTCCAAGACTTGGCACTCAGGTACCGCTTGCCATGTGGTAGTAGAGAGAACAGTCTATGACTGGAGTGTCTGGGGTCTCTAACAAGTTTTAGGGCCTTCCGCTGACACCGCCTGGTGTAGAGGTCCTGGATGGCAGGCAGCTTAACCCCAGTGATGTACTGGGCCGTACGCACAACCCTCTGTAGTGCCTTGCGGTTGGAGGCCGAGCAGTTGCCGTACCATGCAGTGATGCAACGCTCTCGATGTTTCAGCTGTAGAACCTCCACTACAGCCCCATTGATGAGAATGGGGGCGTGCTTGATCCTCCTTTTCCTGTAGGCCACAATCATCTCCTTAGTCTTGGTTACGTTGAGGGATAGGTTGATATTCTGGCACCACCCGTCCAGGTCTCTGAACCCTCCCTATAGGCTGTCTCGTCGTTGTCGGTGATTTGGCCTACCACTGTTGCATAGTCTGCAATCTTAATGATGGTGTTGGAGTCGTGCATGGCCAAGCAGTCGTGGGTGAACAGGGAGTACAGGAGGGGACTGAGCACACACCCCTGAGGGGCTCCAGTGTTGAGGATCAGCGTGTTGTACAGGTGGGAAAGGGCAGTGTGGAGTGCAATAGAGATTGCATCCCCTGTGGATCTGTTTGGGCAGTATGCAAATTGGAGTGGGTCTACAAAAACAATGTGTAACATTTAATGTATATTATCTCCAACTTTTCTAATCTGATGGGAAACAACAAAGGTCTGGCTGCACTCTTTATTTTATAACAAAAATCTATCGGTTTATTCCAAAATAGAGAATCATTTTTTTTCCCATAATAACTCCTCACCCAAATGAAATAGGTTAACATCTAGGGCAGTGGTTCCCAAACTTTTTATAGTCCCGTACCCATTCAAATATTCAACCTCCAGCTACGTACCCCCTCTAGCATCAGGGTCAGCGCACTCTCAAATGTTGTTGTTTGCCATCACTGTAAGCCTGCCACACACACACTATACGATACATTTATTAAACATAAGAACGAGTGTGAGTTTGTCACAACTCGGCTCGTGGAAAGTGACAATGAGCTCTTATAGGACCAGGGCACAAATAAGAATATATTAATTATCAATAATTTTGCTCTTTATTTAGCTATCTTACATATAAAACTTTATTTGTTCATCGAAAATTGTGAATAACTCACCACAGGTTAATGAGAAGGGTGTGCTTGATAGGATGCACATATCTCTGCAATGTTGGGTTGTATTGGAGAGAGTCTAAGTCTTAAGTAATTTTCCACACACAGTCTGTGCCTGTATTTAGTTTTCATGCTAGTGAGGGATGAGAATCCACTCTCACATAGGTACGTGGTTGCAAAGTGCATCAGTGTCTTAACAGGCGTTTTGCCAAGGCAATTGCCAGAAATCTGGCAATGGCTTCTGATTAAATTCAATTTTCACAGAAGCGGTTGTTGCAATTTCTCTTGTTCAGATAAAGGTAAGTGGACTGAAGGCAGGGCATGAAAGGGATAATGAATCCAGTTGTTTGTGTCATTGGTTTCGGGAAAGTACCTGCTTAATTGCTCACCCAACTCACTCAGGTGCTTCGCTATATCACATTTGACATTGTCCGTAAGCTGTAGTTCATTTGCACGCAAAAAAATCATACAATGATGGAAATACCTGTGTGTTGTCCTTGTAATGCTGACAGAGAAGAGCGCCAACTTCTTAATCATAGCCTCAATTTTGTCCCGCACCCTCAAAATTGTTACGGAGTGTCCCTGTAATCTTAGATTCAGATCATTCAGGAGAGAAAAAACATCACCTAGATAGGCCAGTCGTGTGAGAAACTCATCATCATGCAAGCGGTCAGACAAGTGAAAATGATGGTCAGTAAAGAAAACTTTAAGCTCGTCTCTCAATTCTAAAAGAATGTGTCAATACTTTGCCCCTTGATAACCAGCGCACTTCTGTTTGTTGTACAAACGTTACATGGTCGCTGCCCATATCATTGCATAGTGCAGATAATACACGAGAGATCAGGGGCCTTGCTTTAACAAAGTAAACCATTTGCCCAGTAGTGTCCAAAATGTCTTTCAAGCTGTCAGGCATTCCTTTGGCAGCAAGAGCCTCTCGGTGGATGCTGCAGTGTACCGAAATGGCATCGGGAGCAACTGCTTGCATGCGCATTACCACTCCACTAGGTCTCCATGTCATGGCTTTTGCACCATCAGTACAGTAGATACCAACACATACACACACGCACGCTATGTATACAGCAGCCAATTCTGGAACTAGTACTTTTCACAAGTATCTCCTTGTTGCATGGTAACAAAAGTCTCTGCCTGCCTTCTTGGGTTTCTGGTGAAAAATCCAACTATTTATTGGTGCTCTACCACCACCTAACGGGGGATATAGACCAGAACAGCAGATTAAACACCCCCCACTGGTAACATTTAGGTAATGTCAGTACAATAATATTCCCTTGCTGTAAAAAGTTTAAGAACCCCTGATGTAATTCATTAAGACAAATCTGTCTGACACAAATAATTGGAATTTAAAAAGCTTTATTGGAAAGTCCCATTTCAAACAAAAAAGTACAGATGAGTGTATCTAAATTAGATACATGCTAATTTAGTTTACATGTGATGTATTCCTCCAGTCCCAATTCATTTCTACTCTTTTGACATGCTTCAGACCAGATGCATGCTCCACTTCAGAGTACAATGGTCCTGAATTTGCATATCAATGTGTTTGAAGCTTTTACGTTCTGCATCTCTCTGCTGTCTTTCATCTGAAGCCATATCCTCCAGGGTCTAAACAGGTGTAGGTTTCCATCTCTGTGTGGGAGACCAGATATTGCAAGGAGACCAGTAAAGGGCATCTTCTCTTCCCTTTGTCCAAATGAGACCTAAGACCCCAATACCAGTGACACTGCCCTAAGGTTGGTGCTGTCCTTTGGATGAGAATGTGGAGACAGAGGTCTTATCTCTCTGTGGTTACTAAATATGTCATGGCACTTATGGCATGAGTAGAGGTGTTGACCCTGCTTCTCCTGGCTATATTTCCAAGCCTAAGAATGTGAAAGCGCTTCTAAGCACTATGTAAATCCAACTCATTATCACAAGCCACCTGGCTAGGCAGTATGGGGACCAATATATATATTTTTTTTAAGAATGATGCATGTCTCAAAATATAAGAACGAGACCAATATAAGTATTTGCTAATCATAGTTCCTGTCTCTGAAATTACATTTGTGTGTGTTGTAGGAGTAACCAATACTCAAAATCTGTGTGTGTGTTTACAACAATATACTACGGGTATGACAAAACATTATTTTTACTGCTCTAATTACATTGGTTACCAGTTAATAATAGTATTAAGGCACCTCAGATAGCTGCTCTTTCTCTGCTACCTCATTCTATTTCTAGAATTTTCTAGTCTAGTATTCCCAGGTTATGTTCCACTTCTCCCTCTATTTCCTCTTCTTGTCCTCCTCCTTACTTCCTCCAACATTTTCCATCTGTTGCATCTTACCGGCCTTCTTTTGCTTAACTACTTTTTTGGCCTTGCACTTCTTTTTCTTATTGACCTTCCCTTCCTGAATATTTTGGACAAGGAGATAAAGTAATGTAAGCTTATGGGTTTTCTCTTCTCTTGAGCTACTATACCTAGGACTTCCGGGAAATATACCCTTCTTGTATTTCCTCTCACCTGTGGGGGCGGTTACACTCAGGTTGGTTATGGGGGCCAGCCGAGGGCTGCGGCGGTATGGGAAGTTCTCTGTAGAGGACGGAGTGATAACTACAGGGCTGAGAGGAGTCAGAGGCCTTGGGACATTATCTGGGGAGGGAGGGGCTACAGCAGAGGGCAGGGCCCGTAGGGCTTCAGCCAGGGTCCGGGGTGCTGAGGTCTCAAGAGGAGAGAGGCCAGTCTTGCCAGACACAGGACCAGAGACCTTCCCTGGGCTCTGTAGGACCAGAAACAAGTCAAATATCAAGAAAGTGCTATGTTAAAAACAAACACATTAAACACATTGCAGATACATGACTACACTCAATAAGTAGGAGTAACTTACAAAACTCTGGACATTGTTATTTTTTTCAGACTTGAGGAGCCTGTTCGACTATAATGGTCTGCATTTCTGCCATGCTGTCTATAATTTCAACCTCCATGTCATTCAGCCAACTGTCCAGGTCTACTGCCTTAAGATCACCTTCACTGCAGTTCTCTTCATCACTTGGATCAGTGCCCTCACCTTCTCACACATCCTCTTGACCACCCTAGCCATTTCTTCATCCCTCAGTCTCTCCTTCCTCCTCCCCATCCACTTTGCAATCCATCCTCTAGTCTACAGCATCCCTCATTCTTCTTCGGATGTCCTGACCATCATTGTGCATCTTCAGACCTTCCTCCAGGTTGAATTCTATTGAGGTCAGGTTCTCTTTGATCCTCCTCAGACTCTCCTCGTTGGTGTTGGTCCACTGTGTCTTCTTGTCCAGCTGCTGTCCGCAGGGCCGGACAGTGGGGACCACCTCAAGCTGGCGTGACACCTTATTCAGTGAACTCACAGAGGCAGGGAGGAGGAGGTTGGCCTTGGCCACAATAATCTCTACAGACATAGGGTCAAACCATTGAGATGTGACACACACACACACACAAATTTAAAAGATGCCTACCAGTCGATGGTCCTTCACTGGTCCTTGTGGTTCCTTTGGAGGCTCTGGACTGTCCTCAGTAGAGGCGTCATTGCCATCATCAAGCTGTGTGTCAGAGAGCTAGCTGGTCATAGTCCATTCTCCACATTCAGCAAGAGTTATTCAAAAACGTGTGTGTGGGGGAGAGATCTGCTTTAATATTGCAGATACATTTTGAGATCTATCAATATAATTGTCTGTATCATTTCCAATCCCCCATGCAATATGCAGAACTAACCAGGAAGTCTGACTCGTCGTAGGAGTGGAGAGACAGATCGTCGTCTTCTACCATATAACTCACTTCAAGCTTTGTTACCTTTTATATCCTCCTCATCCTTAACTTTCAGCGGTGGTGTCCTCCTTACATGATCCTCATCATCACACTGGGTATCAGTCAACTTGTCAGAGACCATCCTCCTCACAGTGATGTCACTCAACAAAGACAAGGACGGTAGGGTACAACTCTTTTCCCTCAGATTCACAGTCAGTGAAGGAGTAGATGGAAAAGTCCTCAGAATAGGAGGACGAGTTCACCTCATCATATTTTCTCTATCAGCCGAGTCACCCTTCCAGACTGAGGAGACAGAAAGGCATGTACTCATGGCAGCCATAGAATACACTGGCATTTACTCTCAAGGACCTTCCATAGTATATGATTCTTTAGCATCTTGAATGGATGATTGTCAATTCAACCAAGCCAACCAAAATGGCCATATGAATCAACAGATTGATCTATATGTTGTGTCTCTATGGGAATAGCAGAGGTGACCTGGCTGAGAGGCTCTGGATTGATGCTCCATCCCCAGATGTTTGGTCCTGCCCACAGCTCACAATGATTGGCTGTAAACAGTAAAGAACAAATTAAACACTGCTTTTCTCATTATAGAATGCATAACTAATGTTTATGTGTTTTTAGGTCAGATATGACTTACATGCTTTGACCTTCTGTGCACCTTGCCGGTTAGCCACATCACAGAATCAGGGGTGTTAACCCTCATTGGATTCAACTGTCAACACATCACTCAATTTAAAAGGTGATAATATAACAAAAACAGGACAAAACAAATACATATTTTATATTTACCACATAAGGGCGGCATCTCTTTTGATTCTCTCATCAATACAATCCATCTTGCTTTCTGAGGGAAACATTTCCATCAATTTGATTGACACAAAACATATCCTGACACATACACACACTATACCCTGTATATACACTACCAGTCAAGTTTTAGAACAGCTACTCATTCAAGGGTGTTTATTTTTACTGTTTTCTACATTGTAGAATAATAGTGAAGACATCAAAACTATGAAATAACACATCGAAGAATGTAGTAACTCCAAAAAGTGTTAAATAAATGTAAATATATTTTATATTTGAGATTCTTCAAATAGCCACCCGTTGCTTTGATGACAGCTTTGTACAAAGTAGCCCAAGAAACATTCCTGAATAAAGCCCTGATCATCCACATACCGGACAATAACTGACAACTGCAAGCTGACTGGTGGCACAATAGGTCCCAGAGAGGTGGGGAAATGTTTACCCCCTGAGGCCTGGAGTTATTCCTTATATGTTAATCTCACTAGGAAGACTCTGGACCCTATAAGGTAACACAGTGATTAATCACTTGTAAAAACGTTTTATATGGGCTCTGATGGGACCAGTTTTTCCTAATCAGGTCAAATGTTGTTTTTTAACTCCTGGGGGGGATGCAGACCTGTCAAACTGCAGCTACCTTATATTTGTTCATATCAATTGTATTTAGACTAGATTAGGAGGGTGATTTCCTCAACCCAGACACATATACAAGAATTGATAGACAATATAACTGTGACGTTCGTCATTGGGAGAAAGAGAGGACCAAGGTGCAGCGTGGTAAGTGTCCATTATTAATAGAACAAACTGAATGACAAAATACAAAAATAACAAAGTGAAATAACAAACCGAAACAGTTGAGTGTGGAACACCCAGAACATAATCACCCACAACTCAAAAGTTAAACCAGGCTACCTAAGTATGGTTCTCAATCAGGGACAACGATTGACAGCTGCCTCAGAACCATACCAGGCCAAATACAGAAATCCCAAAACATAGAAAAAGGAACAGACAACCCACCCAACTCACGCCCTGACCATACTAAACAAAGACATAACAAAAGAACTAAGGTCAGAACGTGACAGTAACTCACAGGGCTGTGCTTGCTTTATGCATGTTTGCATCATGCAGGCCTATGCAACTGTTGGCCTTTTTTTTTTTACTCACATCTGTCTGCCATCGTCATCATGTTGATTGATGAATTCCCGTTAATCATTTTGAATTAAAAACGTATAGGCAGCCTAGCCAGTCCAATATATATATACACTAAATTTTATCACATTTTCTCCTGACACAAATGGACTAGAAATACATATTACCAATTAGTTCACCCTGATCGGATGGACAGGGCGTTTAGGCTGTATGCAGGCAGTACAGGCGACTTGACGAAAGGCTCCCTATTAACCAGTTCTACTTTTGATATCAGTTAGTATTGAACACCCTCACCTTCTTCATGAAACCGATCTCAAGCAGAGGTCGACCCTCGCTTTTAATTCGCACCTTTTCCGTGTACCCCAGAGAATGAAAATGTTTTTTCAACCAAAAAAAATCCACATTTTCGGCAGCGTTGGCCATTCTACCATTCTGGAGGAGATAACTGCACACTCGCGCTGGTAACGCTAGCTAGCTACTGGAATTAGTGTCATTTATTTAAATTTGGCTTGCTAACTGCATACAAAAATAAAGTTCTAAAACCAAGAAAAATATTTAATATACCTCCTCGCTCTCCTGTAATTTTAAAAAACTAATTTGAATTGAATAATATCAAAAAAATGCTCAACTATCACTCTCCACTTTTAATCTCTATCTAACGTCACTAAATTTCTCACCACGTAGAACCCCCATAATGCTCTGTGGCACAATCCCAATACAACACAATAGGGCTGCATTCCAAACACTTAAAATACACACCTTCCCCCTCAGCCCTCAAATTAAGTGGACACTTCTAATTTAAAAAAAATTAAGTATTTAACCATATTTTACCCAGGTAAACTAGTTGAGAACAAGTTCTCATTTACAACTGCGACCTGGCCAAGATAAAGCAAAGCAGTGCGACACAAACAACAACACAGAGTTACACATGGAATAAACAGGTGCACAGTCAAAAACACAATAGAAAAAAAAAAGAAATTCTATATACAGTGTGTGCAAATGGCGTGAGGAGGTAAGGCAATAAATAGGCCATAGTAGCGAAGTAATTACAATTTAGCAAATTAACACTGGCGTGAGAGATGAGCAGATTTTGATGTGCAAGTAGAGATACTGGTGTGCAAAAGAGCAGAAAAGTGATGGTGTCATGACGTCTGATGAGTTGACACATGCAGGGCAAGGGAAGAATTATTTCATTATTAATGGACCGCCCAGAAATGTGTCACTTGTTCATCCCACGGTTGTGTTCTCAGTCATCATGGAACTGTTGTGCCTTTTATGCACTAGTCAATTATGATTGCATTTCATATCTTGGCTAGAAGACAACGCCTTCGCAGACATCGAATGTTAGCCATCATACTATGTCAGGTAAATCGAAAATTACAATGTATAAGTGTGATGTCAGGGAAAGTTATATTCTTTCGTGTCGTTGACTATCATTAAATATGAAGACTGTATATTATCAAATCAATTCTGTGTAATTTAATTACGCAATAAAACTAATCACGTAACTTTAACGAGGGTCGGGGCACCACAGAAAGTGTTGTGTCAATTTCCCAAATATAACTCATATTTTCATATCTTATCAAAACAGTCGCTTATTAATAATTAATTGTATTACCTCATCAGTGTCATTACTGAATGTCGCAAACCCTTGGATATCTGCACGAACCCTAGCATAGAATCATGAATCAGCAATATACAAATTGGCTTAATGATTTATTTACTAACGAACTTAATCAATCACAGAATTACATAAAACACACTCACAATTAGTTCATACATGGGTTACTTATTAACATGTTGCTGTTTCTCTCTGTTGTCGCAGGTCCATCTGCTGGAGGGAATCGACAGAAAAGTCTCTGGTTGCGTTCCTAGTGGATACATCAGGCATACCCATGTTGTCGCATAGAATAGGTGTTTCGGAGGTTGTCGGTATTCTTCGTCCTAGGCTAAGTACATTTCCAGCTGCAGACTGAAGAGGCCTCGTATGAGATTTGCTCCTTCTGTGGCAATGTTTTAGAGTTTAACCATTTCTAGTCGTGTAGCCAACGCTGTATGGTCTTAGAAATTCAACCATGTACAACCTTAGCTTACACCGTGGTCTAGTGTGAATTGCGTCACGGTGGCTTTTATACTTGGGTAGAAAAGGGGCCGTCTCATCATGTTTGTGCTCACCTGGGCGTGGCTACTGACTGTGCATAAATTACCATAAAACAACCAATTCTGATTTAGAAGACTAAATCTCATTGTTAGCTTTTCAAAAGTATTCTTAAACTTATTCATCTTATACAACATTCAGATGTAAAGCTGACAGCTGGGAAATGTACACTTTAAGAGATAGAGTTATGTGTGTTTCCTGTCCTTCACATGAGCACCAAATTAAACACACTCCTAATGACTGTCCCTTAAGTGTCCACGGACCATTCCCACACTCTCAAATATAAATATTGTTTAATTCTCCCATTTTGGGGATCAGGAGTTTTTTATTTACATTTGCTTCTACTTACACTTGTATGTTGACTTCTCCATATTAATGTTGGTTTTAAATTTTGGCTGACTTTGCTAAGCGGATCACCATCGCAAATTTAATTATGGGGCTAATTGTACATTCACAAACTCGAATTTACAATTGTAAGTGAAACTCGGCAAAAACAGAGGTGATTATGAAATTAAATATTTCGTCAGAACATGTATTATGCTGTGAAGATCCCGAAAATGCATTTCAAATGTAAGGCATTGAAAGCATTCTATATTGGCAGTCTGTAAATGTATTTACAAAATTCAACATGGCTGTCTATTCAGATACCTTAGGAAGGTTGTGTAAATACAGAGAGAAGAGTAAGATTAAGAGTAAAATATACATACTTGTAGCACATTCATATTGTACCATGTATTGTTAAATTCGTACATTTAAATTTCAGTAACTATTTAGTAATTGAGCCTTGTTCTTCATCAGTTCATTAAATAATAGGTCTTAGATTAAGTGGTGGTCAAATGTAAAAGTGTCCAGGTGTTTTTTCTCTCACGCTCTCTGACCTTAAAGGCTTAGTGCCAACTAGTTACGTTTAAATGGACACAACCACAGCATATGCAATATGTGTTGGTTGTATGTCCACTTTCAGTACAACATGAATACGTCTATTAACTGTCATTCATATGTGTTCTGATAATCACTACCTCTGGTGTGTAGTATACAAAACATTAGGAACAGCATTGGACTAGTAACCAAAAGGTTTCAAGATCGAATCCCAGAGTTGACAAGGTAAACATCTGTCATTCTGCCCCTGAACAAGGCAGTTTGCCATTATTTTTGTAGGTTAATGCAGCTAAGGTGAAGTGCATGGTGAGGATGGTTTGAAAAAGGCTCCTAGGGGCAGGGCTGAAGTTGTGTAAAGCTAGAAAAAAGCCCTTCATCAATGAGAAGCAAAGAAGTGCCAGGCTGAGGTTTTCAAAAGACCATAGTAGAGGACTGGAGTAAGGTCATCTTCTCCGATGAGTCCAATTTTCAGCTTTGCCCAACACCTGGTCGTCTAATGGTTAGACGTAGACCTGGAAAGGCCTACAAGCCAGTGTCTCGCACCCACTGTGAAATTTCGTGGAGGATGGAATCGGGCAGATTTATCAGTTTGTTATATCTGGAGTACTTCTCCTGTCCTATTCGGTGTCCTGTGTGAATCTAAGTGTGCGTTCTCTAATTCTCTCCTTCTCTCTTTCTTTCTCTCTCTCGGAGGACCTGAGCCCTAGGACCATGCCCCAGGACTACCTGACATGATGACTCCTTGCTGTCCCCAGTCCACCTGGCCATGCTGCTGCTCCAGTTTCAACTTCCACCTGACTGTGCTGCTGCTCCAGTTTCAACTGTTCTGCCTTATTATTATTCGACCATGCTGGTCATTTATGAACATTTGAACATCTTGGCCATGTTCTGTTATAATCTCCACCCCACATAGCCTGGTTCCTCTCTAGGTTTCTTCCTAGGTATTGGCCTTTCTAGGGAGTTTTTCCTAGCCACCGTGCTTCTACACCTGCATTGCTTTCTGTTTGGGGTTTTAGGCTGGGTTTCTGTACAGCACTTTGAGATATCAGCTGATGTACGAAGGGCTATATAAATACATTTGATTTGATTTTATCTTTGTGAAGGACGCATGAATCAAGCCACGTACAAGGTTGTCCTGGACGAAAACTTGCTTCCTTCTGCTCTGACAATGTTCACCAACTCTGAGGATTGGTTTTTCCAGTAGGACAATGATCCATGCCACACAGTCAAGTCAATCAAGGTGTGGATGGAGGACCACCAGATCAAGACCCTGTCACGGCCAGCCCAGTCTCCAGACCTGAACCCCATTGAAAACGTCTGGAATGTGATCAAGAGGAAGATGGATGGTCACAAGGCATCAAACAAAGCCAAGCTGCTTGGATTTTTGAGCCAGGATGGCATAAAGTCACCCAACACCAACGTAAAAGACTGGTGGCCAAGACGCATGAAAGCTGTGATTGAAAATCAGGGTTATTCCTCCAAATAATGATTTAAGAACTCTTCCTAAGTTAAAATATTAGTATTAAGGGCCTCCCGGGTGGCGCAGTGGTTAAGGGCCCAGGCTCTGTCATAACCGGCCGCGACCGGGAGGTCCGTGGGGCGATGCACAATTGGCCAAGCGTCGCCCGGGTTAGGGAGGGCTTGGTTGGTAGGGGTGTCCTTGTCTCATCGCGCACCAGCGACTCCTGTGGCGGGCTGGGCGCAGTGTGCGCTAACCAAGGTGGCCAGGTGCACAGTGTTTCCTCCAGCGCATTGGTGCGGCTGGCTTCCGGGTTGGATGCGCGCTGTGTTAAAGAAGCAGTGCGGCTTGGTTGGGTTGTGTATCGGAGGACACATGACTTTCAACCTTCGTCTCTCCCGAGCACGTACGGGAGTTGTAGAGATGAGACAAGATAGTAGCTACTACAACAATTGGATACCACCAAAAATAATAATATAGATATTAGTATTATTCGAGGTCTGACAACACCGCATCTGTTTTTGTTATTTTGATCAGTTGTAATTTTCTGCAAATAAATGCTCTAAATGACAAAAAATTTATTTGGAATTTGGGAGAAATGTCAGTTTATAGAATAAAACAAAAATGTTCATTTTACCCAAACGCATACCTATAAATAGTAAACCCAGAGAAACGGATCATTTTGCAGTGGTCTCTTAAGTTAATGTTATCCAAATCTGTGTATATACACACTCACACATATATTATATATACATACAATATTGATGGAAATGTTTCCCCCAGAAAGCAATGGATCGTAATGAGAATCAAAAGAGCTTTAAGACGCAGCCCTTATGTGGTAAATATACAATACATGTCTGTTTTGTCCTGTTTTTGTTATATTATCACCTTTTAAATTGAGTGATGTGTTGACGGATGAATCCAATGAGGGTAAACACCCCTGATTCTGTGATGTGGCCAACCGACAAGGTGTACAGAAGAACAAAACATGTAAGTCATTTCAAACTGAAATCAGTAACATATGCACATTAGTTATACATTCTGCAATGAGCAAAGCAGTGTTTAGTTCATTCTTTACTGTTTATAGCCAATCATTGTGAGCTGTGGGCAGGACCAGACATCTAGGGACGGATGGAACATCAATCCAGAGCCTCTTAGCCAGGTCATCTCTGCTGTTCCATTAGACACAACAGTTAGATCAATCTGTTGATTCATATGGCCATTTTGGTTGGCTTGGTTGAATTGACAATCATCCATTCGAGATGCTAAAGAATCCTATTCTATGGAAGGTCTTTAGCCCCACCCCTAATGTTATGAGAGTTGCATTTATTGCATTTTCAGTTACCCATGTATTACTCACTACTTGTACAACCATGTTGAATTGCCTACATATTCTACATGTCCTTGAGGGTCAATGCCAGTGTATTCTATGGCTGCCATGAGTACATGCCTTTCTCTGTCTCCTCAGTCTGGAAGGGTGACTCGGCTGATAGAGAGAAAATATGATGACGTGATCTCATCCTCCAGTTCTGATGACTTTTCCATCTACTCCTTCACCGACTGTGAATCTGAGGTAAAAGAGTTGTACCCTACTGTACATGTCTGTTGAGTGACATCACTGTGAGGAGGATGGTCTCTGACATGTTGACTCTGATACACAGTGTGATGATGAGGATCATGAAAAGAGGACACCACCAATGAAAGTTGAGGATGGAAAAGTGACAAAGTCTGAAGTGAGGGAAATGGACGAGGATGATGACCTGTCTGTCTCCTCCCCCCCACTTACACACGCACATGTTTGAGTAACTCTTTCACTGAATGTGGAGAATGGACTATGACCAGCTAGCTCTCTTGACACACAGCTTGATGATGGCAATGACGCCTCTATTGAGGACAGTCCAGAGCCTCCAAAGGAACCACAAGGACCACTGAAGGACCATCGACTGGTAGGCATCTCTTACATTTGTGTGTGTGCGCGTGTCACATCTCAGTGTTTTGACCCTATATCTGTTGAGATTATTGTGGCCACGCCCAACATCCTCCTCTCTGCCTCTGAGTGACCTGAAGAAGGTGTCACGCCAGATGGAGGTGGTCCCCACTGTCCGGCCCTGCAGGCAGCAGCTGGACAAGAAGACACAGTGGACAAACACCAACGAGGAGAGTCTGAGGAGGATCAAAGAGAACCTGACCTCAAAAGAACTCAACCTGGAGGAAGGTCTGAAGACACACAATGATGGTCAGGACATCAACCAAGAGGCAGAAGAAGAATGAGGGATGCTGTAGAGGATGGATTGCAAAGTGGATGGGGAGGAGGAAGGAGAGACTAAGGGATGAAGACGTGGCTAGGGAGGTCAAGAGGATGGGCGAGCAGGTGAGGGCACTGATCCAAGAGATGAAGAGAAACTGCAGTAATGGTAATCCTAAGGCAGTAGACCTGGACAGTTGGCTGAATGACTTGGAGGTTGAAAGTGGCATTCAAGAAATGCACAGGAGAGATGGCCGAAAATATAGACAGCATGGCAGAAATGCAGACCAGTATAGCCGAGAACAGGCTCCTCAAGTCATAAAAAAATACCTATGTCCAGAGCTTTTTGTAAGTTACTCCTACTTATTGAGTGTAGTCAAGGTCCTAAACGATCTTAACCGCCATTGATAAGAAACATTACCGTGCAGCCATATTCATTGATCTGGCCAAGTCTTTCGACTCTGTCAATCACCACATCTTCATCGGCAGACTCGACAGCCTTGGTTTCTCAAATGATTGCCTCGCCTGGATCACCAACTACTTCTCTGATAGAGTTCAATGTGTCAAATCGGAGGGTCTGCTGTCCGGACCTCTGGCAGTCTCTATGGGGGTGCCACAGGGTTCAATTCTTGGACCGACTCTCTTCTCTGTATACATCAATGATGTCACTCTCGCTGCTGGTGAGTCTCTGATCCACCTCTACGCAGACGACACCATTCTGTATATTTCTGGCCCTTCTTTGGAAACTGTGTTAACAACCCTCCAGGCAAGCTTCAATGCCATACAACTCTTCCTTTGTGGCCTCCAATTGCTCTTAAATAGAAGTAAAACGAAATGCATGCTCTTCAACCGATTGCTGCCTGCACCTGTCCAACATCACTACTCTGGACGGCTCTGGCTTAGAATACGTGGACAACTACAAATACCTAGGTGTCTGGTTAGAATGTAAACATCCTTCACTCATGCTGCCAAACACACCCTTGTAAAACTGACCATCCTACCAATCCTCGACTTTGGCAATGTCATTTACAAAATAGCCTCCAATACCCTACTCAACAAATTGGATGCAGTCTTATCACAGTCCCATCGGTTTTGTCACCAAAGCCCCATATACTACCCACCATTGCGACCTGTATGCTCTTCTCGTTGGTTGGCCCTTGCTTCATACTCGTCGCCAAACCCACTGGCTCCATGTAATCTACAAGACCCTGCTAGGTAAAGTCCCCCCTTATCTCAGCTCGATGGTCACCATAGCATCACCCACCTGTAGCACGCGCTCCAGCAGGAAAATCTCTGGTCACCCCCAAAACCAAATCTTTCTTTGGCCGCCTCTCCTTCCAGTTCTCTGCTGCCAATGACTGGAACGAACTACAAAAATCTCTGAAACTGGAAACAC
This sequence comes from Oncorhynchus kisutch, assembly GCF_002021735.2. Taxonomy (NCBI): domain Eukaryota; kingdom Metazoa; phylum Chordata; class Actinopteri; order Salmoniformes; family Salmonidae; genus Oncorhynchus; species Oncorhynchus kisutch. The sequence goes on from NW_022263085.1 coordinate 22,995, forward strand.
TTATCTCCCTCACTAGCTTTAAGCAACAACTGTCAGAGCAGCTCACAGATTACTGCACCTGTACATAGCCCACCTATAATTTAGCCCAAACAACTACCTCTTTCCCTACTGTATTTATTTAGCTAATTTGCACCCCATTATTTTTTATTTCTACTTTGCACATTCTTCCACTGCAAATCTACCATTCCAGTGTTTCTTGCTATATTGTATTTACTTTGCCACCATGGCCTTTTTTGCCTTTACCTCCCTTATCTCACCTCATTTGCTCACATCGTATATAGACTTGTTTATACTGTATTATTGACTGTATGTTTGTTTTACTCCAAGTGTAACTCTGTCGTTGTATGTGTCGAACTGCTTTGCTTTATCTTGGCCAGGTCGCAATTGTAAATGAGAACTTGTTCTCAACTTGCCTACCTGGTTAAATAAAGGTGAAATAAATAAATAAAATAAAGACCATATTCAAATGAAAACAAAAATAGAAAACGGATTTCCCATCTCAAGAGATTAAATTTAAAAAATGACTACAATAAGTGCCTATTAAGTAAAGGCTGACCATAACAGGGTTATATTTTTTTATATATAAATATTTTTCTTTGAACCCCTTTATCTCCCCAATTTTTGTGGTATCCAATTGATGGTTACAGTCTTGTCTCATTGCTGCAACTCCCTACGGACTCGGGAGAGGCGAAGGTAGAGCGCCATGCGTTCTCCACGAAACACAACCCTGACAAGCTGCACTGCTTCCTGACACAATGCCCGCTTAACCCGGAAGCCAGCCACACCAATGTGTTGGAGGAAACACCGTACACCTGGCGACCGTGTCAGCATGCATGCGCCCGGCCCGCAACAGGAGTTGCTAGAGCGCAATGGGACAAGGACATCCCTGCCAGACAAACCCTCCCCTAACCAGGACGACGCTGGGACAATTGTGCGCCAACCGATGGGTCTCCGGGTCGCAGCCGGCTGCGACAGAGCCTGGACTCGGACCAGGATCTATAGCGGCACAGCTAGCAACTGCGATGCAGTGCCTAAGACCACTGCGCCACTCGGGAGGCAGGGTTTCGTATTACATCATGCATAAATTCCTTGTGACAAGGGGAATGGAAGCCTTTGAATTGGACGTTTCAGACAAAAAATGAAATTGCTAAAAAATGTCTAGCCCCTTTATCTATTGGTAACAGGGTTGACGTATTATGCTCGACACACTAAGTTTTCCACCACAAAACAGAACTAGCTCACGAGCTCAACGAGCACCTGCATTTTGGAGCTATGTCTAAAAAGCTTTTTGTCTTTTACAACTCTCCCATTCACCTATGTGAACTTAATCTTTGTGGTATGCTAGCCTTTTACCGGCTGCGGAGAGCCTTTTCTGTTTGCATTTTGTTGTGCACCAGGTTTTCATGTCTTTCCATGTTCTGTTTGTGAGAGCTGGCTCTGACCCATAACAGTCAATCCTCTTTGCCGGGAACCTTCTTTAGCACTTTACATTTTCCCAAATGCTTCCAAACTGATGTTTCTCACAGCTGCTCTTAGTCTTGGGTTGAGAAGTCATTCTCCAAACCTAATCGCAAACAAAGAAAAGATTAAACCACATGACGGTCCAACACAATAGGGGAGGGGGGCATAGGGAAGGTAAGGGAGAGGAGATAAAAAGAAAAGACTTCCTCCGTGTCAGGTAAGCAGTCTCGAAGTGTACACTCACCAACTTACCGGACTGAGTGAGTTCTGAACATCCCTCGCTGTCCTCTGTTCCTGCGTCCAAGTCTTCTTGGGCCTCTTTCTGGTGTCTGTCTTGACTCTTTAGTTCTCAGTTCTTTCCCAGGCTTGCCTGAAAAACACAAAACGATGGAACATACATAAGATTAACAACAAATCCACATATTAGCAAGCAATGACATTACATTTTTGCTAAGCCTGGTAAGTTTGACGGTAGACTGCGGATGTTCCCTTGCTTACGAAAGCAGCCGGTGTCTACCGTCTCAGAATTACCAGGCTGAGTGAGTTCTGAACACCTGTCACTCGAGCTTTCACTGTCAGGTTCATACTCACTGATGCAGCCGGTGTCACTCAGCTGGTGTTTTGTATCATATTTGTACAACAGCTGATGAAACTATGAAAAAATGTTATCAGTGTAACTTCCTGATAGTTGCTGATTGAAAATACAATCTACATAAGACATTCTAAATCCACAGGTTTTGTATTGGTGGAGTTTTGGCTTGCTTGGTGACATCACCAGGTGGTCTAAGTTAATAGACCAATTACAAAGAGTTTGAAATCTCTCTGCCATTAACAGCTCATTTTGAGGCTACATTTCCCTCCCATTAGTGGATTGATCCATGTTTAACCATGTTTTGAGGCTATAGAGTGTTTGTTTACATTTACTTTGTTTACCCACATTGAAGTAAAACAAACGAGTTCTGATGGGGTACAACTGTTGAACTAAAGCTCATGAGGCATTTATAAGTTATATTCTTCAAGAATCAATGGGTATATATCATTCAATTGCAGGTCCAAAAATAGATTTTGCAACTGCCGATTGAAACTTTAAAATGCAGGAAATGAGGGGGTGGTTGACGGTTGGCTACATACCTTGGCAAAATAGATTCCTGCTTTTATCCATGTTCTGACGAGTACAATTTTAAAATAGACATGTCATTAATACATGTATAGTATGACAGATTACCTATGACAGCAACAACTGTCTCTCCCAATCAAACCTTCCCTTCTAGCACCGCACTGTCTCTGCCAGTCCTGCAGCAAATAATTTTCACAAACAAAAAAATGTATTTGGACCATCCGGATATCCATATTGAATAGGGAAATATTCCAAATGCCTTTCCCTAGCTGCCATTTCAAAATACAATCACCTCTAAACAAAAAGTCTCACATTGTGACTTGTGCAAATAACTCGGCATTGCCACAGGAAAGCAACCGAGCTAGGACCACATTTGCATTACAATGTAGCTAGCTACCAGTAGCTAGTTTAACATTGCTAGTTTAACATTAACATTTAACATTACTCCATTACTCCTACTCCTAGTTATTTAACATTATGCACAACACAACATTCTTCCATATGAGAACATCTAAGACATCATAGCAAAGATAAGCAATGCAATAATTATCCATTCCGAAATGTATTAATGTCTACTCCAGCAACCTTTAGCAGCTAGCTGGCTAATTAACCAGTATAGCCAGGAAAAATGGCTCGCTAGCTAGCTGCTTGCAAGCTAACATAATGCTTCAACATAGCTAATACTTTTCCATGCATCGACGAAATGTAGCCCGCTACAGCTACATTGGCCGAGTTATTGTTGAATAATAACGAAGCTAGGTAAATTCATTTAAAATAATATCGCAAGTAACTGCAAAATACTTACAACTGAAATACACTGCTGTTTTCTTTATGAGCATGGTGAACTGAGGAAGCCGCATCCACGTGTAGTGTTGTGGGGGAGGGGACAAGTTCCCCAAATAGACCCTGGCTTTGGATCAGGTTTGAATTCCCCCCGCGAATGGTCCTTGTTAGGTTTGGGGAGGGGAAGCTGATCCTAGATCTGTATCTAGGGGAAACTTCGCACCAGCACATGCAAAAGAGAGATGGGGTGAAGGGGAGGAGAGAGAGCGTCGCTCTCAGGATTGACAGATCATGTACAAAAGCTACCAGTAAGAAATTGGTTTCAGAATATAATATATTACCTTTAGCAGTTCTAATGTCTTCATTTGCCCCATTTCATTAGTCTTGTTGATTGATTGCTGATATCTAGTTTCACAGAAAAGATGGTGTTGATGAAGAGCATCCATCCATGTATAGACATATAGTTCATACTGGTGGTCCTACCCATCACCCACCTCACTCCATTAACCCTAAACTTGCTGCTCACATGGTGGTTTGTCTAAATGTATTTGACTTTAGGTTAGTTAAGGTTAAGAAGGTAAAGATTGTGTTTGGCTGTGTTGGGAGCAGGAGTGGTAATGCTGCCTCACCCACAGATCACACATTACCCTATATATGTATATATTGTAGCAAGCTTAACCCAACACTTACCACCTGCTGATCTCTTGGTGTAATGGATAAGGTTGGCTTGCTAGTCGCTGGACCGGGGTTCGAGTCCCAGTTGGAGCTACCCCCAAATTTGTTTACATTGGTATCAGAAGTGGGATAGTGCCTGTGAAGCCATCAAAGATGTGTGTACACGTGAGAGACTGTGTGGGGGCATGCTCTCCCAAAGGAAGGAGGTCTCAGCTGACTCACGTTCTGTAGCAACTTTAATCCAACACCGAGCGACAACATCGAGTGACACTTTGGACATCTTGGCGTAGCACTCAAGGTGTTGGCTTGACTATTGATGGACCCAGGTCCAAAACCTGTTTGGGGCGACTGCCTGAACTCACTAAAATATATTTGTTTGCCTACGGGCAGGGAGACCCGGGTTTGAGACAAAAAGGGGCATTACACCATTGCTGTTTGCAAAAAAACACTACATTGGTGGAAGCAGTGGAATTGGGAGAGGTGTGTACATTTCATGGGCAGGATCTGTACCTGGGCCTCCTATGGGAAAAACCAGTGTCTTGACCATTAGACCAAGAGGTAATGCCCTCTTGAGCTGAGGGTGACAATGATTTTAAAGTTGCACGCAGGACTACCTCATTAACAGGTCATGAGACAGACTCATGTTTGCTACGCACATGAGATAGTGTAAAGGGAACTTTGCCTAGGAAGCCCATGCTAGAAGTGTTAGAAGGCGGAAGATAGAGAATTAGTCCAGTAATTGAAAGGTCACTGGTTTGAGTCCTGAGTCAGGCAACAAAACGTGTGATTTGATCTGAACTGGCAGATCTGTGACCAACCCCTTCAGAAAAACAAATTCCCTTTGTTCCCAGTAACATGGACTAATAAAGTTGTACTGGCGCCAGAGAGGATGGCTACCGTTTTATTGGCTCTTAACCAACCATGCTATTTTGTTTTGTTTTTTCGCTTTGATTGAAACTTATTTTGTACATAATGTTGCTGCTACCGTCTCTTATGACCGAAAATAACTTCTGGACATCAGAACAGCGATTACCCACCTTGAATTGGACAAAGAATTTTTGGTTAATGAGTTAGACGAGAGGGATTTACTCCAGACACCTGAACAGGCCCTCATCCCCGTCATTTGTAGGAAAAAAATATGTAGATTTCGCAGAAGGAGATCGGGGTGGCATGTGTCACGTTCTGACCTTTATTTCCTTTGTTTTGTATTTATTTAGTATGGTCAGGGCGTGAGTTGGGTGGGCAGTCTATGTTTGATTTTCTATGATTTGGGTATTTCAATGTTTCGGCCTAGTATGGTTCTCAATCAGAGGCAGGTGTCATTAGTTGTCTCTGATTGAGAATCATACTTAGGTAGCCTGGGTTGCACTGTTTGTTTGTGGGTGATTGTCTATGTTGATGGCTTGTTTCAGCGCAGCTCGCATTAGCTTCACGGTTGTTATTTTGTTTACTGTTTTTGTATAGTGTTCAGTGTTTTCTTTAGTAAAATTCATGATGAACACATATCACGCCGCATTTTGGTCCTCCGATCTGACCGTGACAGCATGTGAGGATTTATCGACGAGTGGCTAATCTGCCTTGCCATCCGTACTGTTAGCCAACGTACAATAGCTGGAAAATAAATGGGACAAACCAAAAGCAAGAATATCCTACCAACGGGACATTAAGAACTGTAATATCTTATGTTTCACAGAGTCGTGGCTGAACAACATCCTAACATACAGCTGGTGGGTTTTACACTATCGGCAGGATAGAAAAGCATCCTCTGGTAAGACAAGGGGTGGCGGTCTATGTATATTTGTAAACAACAGTTGGTGCCCGATATCTAAGGAAGTCTCAAGGTTTTGCTCGCCTGAGCTAAGAGTATCTCATGATAAGCTGCAGACCACACTATCTACCTAGAGAGTTTTCATCTGTATTTTAGGTAGCTGTCTACACATCACCACAGACCGATGCTGGCACTAAGATCGCACTCAATGAGCTGTATACCGCCATAAGCAAACAGGAAAACGCTCATCCAGAGGCGGCACTCCTAGTGGCCGGGGACATTAATGGAGGGAAACTTAAATCAGTTTGACCTCATTTCTACCAGCATGTTAAATGTCCAACCAGGGGGGGAAAAAAACTTTAGAACAACTTTACTCCACACACAGAGATGCGTACAAAGCTCTCCCTCGCCCTCCATTTGGCAAATCTGACCATAATTTTAACCTCCTGATTCCTGCTTACAAGCAAAAATTAAAGCAGGAAGCATTGGTGACTCGCTCAATAAAAAAGTGCTCAGATGAAGCAGATGCTAAACTACAGGACTGTTTTGCTTGCACAGACTGGAATATGTTCCTGGGATTCTTCCGATGGCACCACATCAGTCACCGGCCTCATCAATAAGTGCATCGATGACGTCGTCCCCACAATGACTGTACGTACATACCCCAACCAGAAGCCATGAATTACAGGTAACATCTGCACTGAGCTAAAGGGTAGAGCTGCCTTTTTCAAGGAGCGGGACTCTAACCCGGAAGTGTTGTGTATTGATATTCTAGTGTTGTCCCATTAGGGCACCTGTAAACCCCCCTTGCTTACCTACGTTGAAATGCTTGGAATGTTCTCCCTGTGAAATGCATTAAACAATGCCCACGTTAATTTCTACTCCCGTCTCATGTCCTGTCCTTACATTAGTTATATATGTAATACAGTGTGCTATACAACAAAACTGGCGACGAGGAAGAAACGTTCTCATGTTTGTGCTCATCTTCTGCAGAAAGTCTGAGGTAAATTCGTTAAAAAAAATTGCTGTAGAAAGGCGCAAACAAAACGTGGAGCTAGCCAGTCGAGTGATGCTAGCTAGCCTTTGATGTCACAGCAACGAGAGCCTCGAAGGATAGGAAGAGTTTCGCTGCGGGAGAAAGTGAAGTCAGCGTGAGTTAAAAGAAAGGGGAAAAAAAGGGTCTGGGAGTAGAGGATCGTCTGAAAAGTGTGAGAGAGAAAAATAAACTGAAAATGTCTGCATTGATTGGAAATATAGGAACATTTGATGAATCTGTGGAACATTGGAGTTCTTACACAGAACGTTTTGAGTACTTTGTGTTGGCAAATGGAATTAAAGCAGACGTCGTTGTGCCAACATTTTTGACTGTTATGGGAGGAAAAACATTAAATCTACTGCGCAGCCTAGTAACGCCTGAAAAACCTGGTGATAAATCATACGATGAAATTGTGGCTACCTTAAAAAGGACATTATTCTCCCAAACCACTGATAATCGCAGAGATTCCGGTTTCATAAGAGAAATCAAGAGGGGCATCAATCTCACAGTTTGTGGCTGTATTGAAACAGTTATCTGAACACTGAATTTGGGTCGATCAATGAGTGACACTATACGTGATAGGTTAGTGTGTGGCATGCGCAGCGAGGCAATTCAGAAATGCCTTTTGACTGAGAGTAACTTAACATTGCAGAGAGCAATAGAAGCGAGTACGTCAATTGTAATGGCAAATAAAGACGCACAACAGCTAAGTGCATCGACCAAAGTGCATAAGGTGTCTACGGAGTTAAAAAACAAGGCAGGAGGTGGGAAGCCATGCTATCGCTGTGGGAAACCAGGTCACCAAGCAGAGGAGTGTTGGTGCAGAGACTTAGACTGCAGAAGTTGTGGAAAAAAGGGTCACATCGAACATGCATGTAAAAACAAAATGACACAATCAAACAAAAGTACTGAACAAAGGAAAAGCGACTACAGGAAGTACAAAAAGAAAGTGCATAAAATGGAGCACACAGCGGATGAACAAAATGATACCCTGTCTGAAGGGGAAGAATCTTTGCATGTTATGTCAATTTCAGACAATGGATACTGGGTGACACCACTACTAGATGGAAACGCAGTACGGATGCAAGTGGACACTGGAGCAGCCATATCTTTGCTTTCTGGGGCTGTATACAAGGAGAAACTACATCACCTCACACTACAGCCCACAAAGATGACGCTGAAAACATACATACGGTGAGATTGTTCCAGTGAGAGGAAGCGTGATTGTTACAGTGGAGCTCAACAAACAGAAGGTAAAGATATCACTCTACATTGTGAAAGGCAACCATCCAGCATTACTAGGACGCACATGGCTGGAAAAGATCAAACTAAACTCGCAGGAAATTCACATGGTTGCAAAAGAGGACACAAACCTACAAGGGGTATTGAGGAAACACGCGGATGTGTTCATTGGCAGTATGAAGGACATAACAGTTAAACTGACCGTGAAACCAGACAGCAAGCCAAAATGCTTCAATGCTAGACCTGTCCCATACGCCATAAAACCAAAAGTTGAAATTGAGCTAAACAGACTAGTCGAGAGTGGAGTATTGGACCCAGTGAATGTTAGTGAATGGGCTACACCCGTTGTTCCAGTCATAAAAAAAGATGGATCACTCTGTGGTGATTTCAAAGTCACCATTAACCCAGTCTTGACTGCTGAAAAATATCCACTACCCCTCATTGACGACCTCTTTTGTAGTTTAGCTGGAGGACAAAAATTCAGTAAGATAGACTTATGTCTACAGATGCATGTGGACCAAGAGTCACAAGAACTGTTGACCCTAGTGACTCACAAAGGACTGTACAGGTACCGGAGGCTTCCTTTTGGAATCACCTCAGCTCCGGCCTTGTTTCAGAGAGCTATGGACCAGATACTGAGCGAGCTCACTGGGGTCCAATGTTACCTCGATGATCTACTGGCATGATCACCGGCATAGACGCGGAGGCAGGAGCACCTGAGAAACCTGAACGCTACACTACAGAGATTGGAGGAGTACGGTCTGAGGGTCCGGAAGGACAAATGCAAGTTTTTCCGTCCCGTCATCGACAGTTCGGAGCTCCACAAGGCGCCATCGAAGGTGAAGGACATTGCGGAAGCTCCATCCCCACAGAACGTGAGTCAGCTGAGATCATTCTTAGGACTGCTGACATACTACGCAAAATTTGTGCCAAACCTAGCTAACATGTTAAAGCCACTGCTTGAACTTTTGAACAAAACCAAACAGTAGAAGTGGACAGACAGATGTGAGGAGGCCTTCAAGTAAGTGAAACAGCCTTAGCACAGTCAGAGGCCCTAACCCACTTCAACCCCAACTTGTCATTAGAGTTGGCATGTGATGCATCGCCTTATGGCGTTGGTGCGGTTGTCTCACACATCATGCCATCAGGTGAAGAAAGGCCAATTGCTTTCGCATCATGGACCTTAAGTAAAGCCGAGGGCAATTATGCACAGATAGAGCGTGAAGCACTTGCCATTGTGTTTGGAGTTAAGAATGTTAACAGTTTCTGTTTGGCCAATGATTCACACTGCTGACGGTCCATAGACCCCTCACCTCCATCGTTGGTCACCACACCGGCATTCCGTCGCTTGCAACCAGCCACATGCAGCGATGGGCGTTATTGTTATCTGCTCACCAGTACGATATCAATGACAGAAGGTCTGAGCAGCACTGCAATGCAGAAGGCCTCTCAAGACTTCCTTATCTGGCGCACACACTGAGCATTCCCGGGCTGAAATCTTCTACTTCAAGGAAGTGACGAATGTTCCAGTTACATCTGTCCAAGTGAAAAGTTCACCCACACTGATCCAGTGATGTCTGAGGTCGTGGACATTGTCACTCGTGGAAAAGAAGTAGAGATGTCCGGACAGCCTACAACCTTATCTAGTGAGGAGAAACGAGCTCACAGTTCAGTTTGGGTGCTTGCTGTGGGGTTTTTGAGTCATCATACCACCGCCACTGAGAAGGCAGGTGCTTGAAGAACTCCATTCAGGGCACTGTGGCATGGTGCGAATGAAGGAGATTGCATGCAACTACTTTTGGTGGCCAGGTCTGGACGCAGCTATCGAAGATAAGGTCAAGTCATGTTCTGCATGTCAAAAGGTGAGGAACATGCCTCAGCTAGCACCCACTACACCCATGGGACTTTCCAGAGATACCTAAAGGCCGTGAGGCTGATACCTAAAGAACCTAAAGGCCGTGAGGCCGATACCTAAAGATACCTAAAGGCCGTGAGGCTGATACCTAAAAGGCCGTGATGGGCTAAAGATACCTAAAGGCCGTGAGGCTGATACCTAAAGATACCTAAAGGCTGTGCGCTGATACCTAAAGGCCGTGAGGCCGATTATCTAAAGGCCGTGAGGCCGATACCTAAAGGCCGTGAGGCCGATACCTAAAGGCCGTGAGGCCGAACCTAAAGGCCTTGAGGCCGATACCTAAAGGCCGTGAGGCCGATACCTAAAGATACCTAAAGGCCGTGAGGCTGATACCTAAAGATACCTAAAGGCCGTGAGGCTGATACCTAAAGATACCTAAAGGCAGTGAGGCTGATACCTAAAGATACCTAAAGGCCGTGAGGCTGATACCTAAGATACCTAAAGCCGTGAGGCCGATACCTAAAGATACCTAAAGGCCGTGAGGCCGATAACTAAAGATACCTAAAGGCCTTGAGGCTGATACCTAAAGATACCTAAAGGCCTGTGAGGCTGATACCTAAAGATACCTAAAGGCCGTGAGGCTGACCTAAAGATACTAAAGGCAGTGAGGCTGATACCTAAAGATACCTAAAGGCCGTGAGGCGATACCTAAAGATACCTAAAGGCCGTGAGGCCGATACCTAAAGGCCGTGAGGCTGATACCTAAGATACCTAAAGGCCGAGGCGTGAGGCTGATACCTAAAGGCCGTGAGGCTGATACCTAAAGATACCTATAGGCGTGAGGCTGATACCTAAAGATACCTAAAGGCCGTGAGGCCGATACCTAAAGGCCGTGAGGCTGATACCTAAAGGCCGTGAGGCTGATACCTAAAGGCCGTGAGGCTGATACCTAAAGATACCTAAAGGCCGTGAGGCCGATACCTAAAGATACCTAAAGGCCGTGAGGCCGATACCTAAAGATACCTAAAGGCCGTGAGGCCGATACCTAAAGGCCGTGAGGCTGAAACCTAAAGATAGTGAAAGGCCGTGAGGCTGATACCTAAAGGCCGTGAGGCTGATACCTAAAGATACCTATAGGCCGTGAGGCTGATACCTAAAGATACCTAAAGGCCGTGAGGCCGATACTTAAAGGCCGTGAGGCTGATACCTAAAGATACCTAAAGGCCGTGAGGCCGATACCTAAAGATACCTAAAGGCCGTGAGGCCGATACCTAAAGATACCTAAAGGCCGTGAGAGCCGAGGCGATACCTAAAGGCCGTTTGCTGAGCCGTGAGGCTGAAACCTAAAGATACCGAAAGGCCGTGAGGCTGATACCTAAAGGCCGTGAGGCTGATACCTAAAGATACCTATAGGCCGTGAGGCTGATACCTAAAGATACCTAAAGGCCGTGAGGCCGATAATAAAGATACCTAAAGGCCGTGAGGCTGATACCTAAAGATACCTAAAGGCCGTGAGGCTGATACCTAAAGATACCTAAAGGCCGTGAGGCTGATACCTAAAGGCCGTGAGGCTGATACCTAAAGATACCTAAAGGCCGTGAGGCCGATACCTAAAGATACCTAAAGGCCGTGAGGCCGATACCTAAAGGCCGTGAGGCTGATACCTAAAGATACCGAAAGGCCGTGAGGCTGATACCTAAAGGCCGTGAGGCTGATACCTAAAGATACCTATAGGCCGTGAGGCTGATACCTAAAGATACCTAAAGGCCGTGTGAGGCCGATACCTAAAGGCCGTGAGGCTGATACCTAAAGGCCGTGAGGCTGATACCTAAAGGCCGTGAGGCTGATACCTAAAGATACCTAAAGGCCGTGAGGCCGATACCTAAAGATACCTAAAGGCCGTGAGGCCGATACCTAAAGATACCTAAAGGCCGTGAGGCCGATACCTAAAGGCCGTGAGGCTTAAACTAAAGATACCGAAAGGCCGTGAGGCTGATACCTAAAGATACCTATAGGCCGTGAGGCTGATACCTAAAGATACCTAAAGGCCGTGAGGCCGATACTTAAAGCCGGTGAGGCTGATACCTAAAGATACCTAAAGGCCGTGAGGCCGATACCTAAAGATACCTAAAGGCCGTGAGGCCGATACCTAAAGATACCTAAAGGCCGTGAGGCCGATACCTAAAGGCCGTGAGGCTGAAACCTAAAGATACCGAAAGGCCGTGAGGCTGATACCTAAAGGCCGTGAGGCTGATACCTAAAGATACCTATAGGCCGTGAGGCTGATACCTAAAGATACCTAAAGGCCGTGAGGCCCGATACTTAAAGGCCGTGAGGCTGATACCTAAAGGCTGTGAGGCTGATACCTAAAGGCCGTGAGGCTGATACCTAAAGATACCTAAAGGCCGTGAGGCCGATACCTAAAGATACCTAAAGGCCGTGAGGCCGATACCTAAAGATACCTAAAGACCGTGAGGCTGATACCTAAAGCCGTGTGGCTGATACCTAAAGATACCTAAAGTCCGTGAGGCTGATACCTAAAGATACCCAAAGGCCGTGAGGCCGATACCTAAAGGCCGTGAGGCTGATACCTAAAGGCCGTGAGGCTGATACCTAAAGGCCGTGAGGCTGATAACCTAAAGATACCTAAAGGCCGTGAGACCGATACCGAAAGATACCTAAAGGCCCTGAGGCTGATACCTAAAGGCCGTGAGGCTGATACCTAAAGATACCTAAAGGCCGTGAGGCTGATACCTAAAGATACCTAAAGGCCGTGAGGCTGATACCTAAAGATACCTAAAGGCCGTGAGGCAGATACCTAAAGATACCTAAAGGCCGTGAGGCCGATACCTAAAGATACCTAAAGGCTGTGAGGCTGATACCTAAAGATACCTAAAGTCCGTGAGGCTGATACCTAAAGATACCTAAAGGCCGTGAGGCTGATACCTAAAGATACCTAAAGGCAGTGAGGCTGATACCTAAAGATACCTAAAGGCCGTGAGGCTGATACCTAAAGATACCTAAAGGCTGTGAGGCTGATACCTAAAGATACCTAAAGTTCGTGAGGCTGATACCTAAAGGCCGTGAGGCTGATACCTAAAGATACCTAAAGGCCGTGAGGCAGATACCTAAAGATACCTAAAGGCCGTGAGGCCGATACCTAAAGATACCTAAAGGCAGTGAGGCTGATACCTAAGATACCTAAAGGCCGTGAGGCTGATACCTAAAGGTACCTAAAGGCCGTGAGGCTGATACCTAAAGATACCTAAAGGCCGTGAGGCCGATACCTAAAGATACCTAAAGGCCGTGAGGCTGATACCTAAAGATACCTAAAGGCCGTGAGGCTGATACCTAAAGATACCTAAAGGCCGTGAGGCTGATACCTAAAGATACCTAAAGACCGTGAGGCTGATACCTAAAGGCCGTGAGGCTGATACCTAAAGATACCTAAAGGCCGTGAGGCCGATACCTAAAGATACCTAAAGGCCGTGAGGCCGATACCTAAAGGCCGTGAGGCTGATACCTAAAGATACCTAAAGGCCGTGAGGATGATACCTAAGGGCCGTGAGGCCGATACCTAAAGGCCGTGAGGCTGATACCTAAAGGCCGTGAGGCTGATACCTAAAGGCCGTGAGGCTGATACCTAAAGATACCTAAAGGCCGTGAGGCCGATACCTAAAGATACCTAAAGGCCTTGAGGCCGATACCTAAAGATACCTAAAGACCGTGAGGCTGATACCTAAAGGCCGTGAGGCTGATACCTAAAGATACCTAAAGTCCGTGAGGCTGATACCTAAAGGCCGTGAGGCTGATACCTAAAGATACCTAAAGTCCGTGAGGCTGATACCTAAAGATACCTAAAGGCCGTGAGGCCGATACCTAAAGGCCGTGAGGCTGATACCTAAAGGCCGTGAGGCTGATACCTAAAGGCCGTTATGCTGATACCTAAAGATACCTAAAGGCCGTGAGACCGATACCTAAAGATACCTAAAGGCCCTGAGGCTGATACCTAAAGGCCGTGAGGCTGATACCTAAAGATACCTAAGGCCGTGAGGCTGATACCTAAAGATACCTAAAGGCCGTGAGGCTGATACCTAAAGATACCTAAAGCCCGTGAGGCCGATACCTAAAGATACCTAAAGGCTGTGAGGCTGATACCGAAAAATACCTAAAGGCCGTGAGGCCGAACCTAAAGATACCTAAAGGCCGTGAGGCTGATACCTAAAGATACCTAAAGGCCGTGAGGCCGAACCTAAAGATACCTAAAGGCCGTGAGGCTGATACCTAAAGATACCTAAAGGCTGTGAGGCTGATACCTAAAGATACCTAAAGGCCGTGAGGCTGATACCTAAAGATACCTAAAGGCCGTGAGGCTGATACCTAAAGATACCTAAAGGCCGTGAGGCCGATACCTACAGATACCTAAAGGCCGTGAGGCCGATACCTAAAGGCCGTGAGGCTGATACCTAAAGATACCTAAAGGCCGTGAGGCTGATACCTAAAGGCCGTGAGGCCGATACCTAAAGGCCGTGAGGCTGATACCTAAAGGCCGTGAGGCTGATACCTAAAGGCCGTGAGGCTGATACCTAAAGATACCTAAAGGCCGTGAGGCCGATACCTAAAGATACCTAAAGGCCGTGAGGCCGATACCTAAAGATACCTAAAGACCGTGAGGCTGATACCTAAAGGCCGTGAGGCTGATACCTAAAGATACCTAAAGGTCGTGAGGCCGATACCTAAAGGCCGTGAGGCCGATACATAAAGGCCGTGAGGCCGATACCTGAAGGCCGTGAGTTCGATACCTAAAGGCCGTGAGTTCGATACCTAAAGGCCGTGAGGCCGATACCTAAAGATACCTAAAGCCGTGAGGCCGATACCTAAAGGCTGTGAGGCCGATACCTAACGGCTGTGAGGCTGATACCTAAAGGCCATGAGTCCGTGAGGCTGATACCTAAAGGACATGAGGCCGATACCTAAAGGCCGTGAGGCCGATACCTAAACCTAGTGAGATTAACATATAAGGAATAACTCCAGGCCTCAGGGGGTAAACATTTCCCCACCTCTCTGGGACCTATTGTGCCACCAGTCAGCTTGCAGTTGTCAGTTATTGTCCGGTATGTGGATGATCAGGGCTTTATTCAGGAATGTTTCTTGGGCTACTTTGTACAAAGCTGTCATCAAAGCAACGGGTGGCTATTTGAAGAATCTCAAATATAAAATATATTTACATTTATTTAACACTTTTTGGAGTTACTACATTCTTCGATGTGTTATTTCATAGTTTTGATGTCTTCACTATTATTCTATCCAATGTAGAAAACAGTAAAAATAACACCCTTGAATGAGTAGCTGTTCTAAAACTTGACTGGTAGTGTATATACAGGGTATAGTGTGTGGTATGTGTCAGGGATATGTTTTGTGTCAATCAAATTGATGGAATGTTTCCCCTCAGAAAGCAAGATGGATTGTATTGATGAGTAGAATCAAAAGAGGAATGCCGCCCTTCAATGTGGTAAATATAAAAATGTATTTGTTTTGTCCTGTTTTTGTTTATTATTATCACCTTTTAAATTGAGTGATGTGTTGACAGTTGAAATCCAATGAGGGTTAACACCCCTGATTCTGTGATGTGGGCTAACCGGCAAGGTGCACAGAAGGTCAAAAGCATGTAAGTCATATCTGACCTAAAAACACATAAACATTAGTTATGGCATTCTATAATGAGAAAAGCAGTGTTTAATTTGTTCTTTACTGTTTACAGCCAATCATTGTGAGCTGTGGGCAGGACCAAACATCTGGGGATGGAGCATCAATCCAGAGCCTCTCAGCCAGGTCACCTCTGCTATTCCCATAGAGACACAACATATAGATCAATCTGTTGATTCATATGGCCATTTTTGGTTGGCTTGGTTGAATTGACAATCATCCATTCAAGATGCTAAAGAATCATATACTATGGAAGGTCCTTGAGAGTAAATGCCAGTGTATTCTATGGCTGCCATGAGTACATGCCTTTCTGTCTCCTCAGTCTGGAAGGGTGACTCGGCTGATAGAGAAAATATGATGAGGTGAACTCGTCCTCCTATTCTGAGGACTTTTCCATCTACTCCTTCACTGACTGTGAATCTGAGGGAAAAGAGTTGTACCCTACCGTCCTTGTCTTTGTTGAGTGACATCACTGTGAGGAGGATGGTCTCTGACAAGTTGACTGATACCCAGTGTGATGATGAGGATCATGTAAGGAGGACACCACCGCTGAAAGTTAAGGATGAGGAGGATATAAAAGGTAACAAAGCTTGAAGTGAGTTATATGGTAGAAGACGACGATCTGTCTCTCCACTCCTACGACGAGTCAGACTTCCTGGTTAGTTCTGCATATTGCATGGGGGATTGGAAATGATACAGACAATTATATTGATAGATCTCAAATGTATCTGCAATATTAAAGCAGATCTCTCCCCCACACACACGTTTTTGAATAACTCTTGCTGAATGTGGAGAATGGACTATGACCAGCTAGCTCTCTGACACACAGCTTGATGATGGCAATGACGCCTCTACTGAGGACAGTCCAGAGCCTCCAAAGGAACCACAAGGACCAGTGAAGGACCATCGACTGGTAGGCATCTTTTAAATTTGTGTGTGTGTGTGTGTCACATCTCAATGGTTTGACCCTATGTCTGTAGAGATTATTGTGGCCAAGGCCAACCTCCTCCTCCCTGCCTCTGTGAGTTCACTGAATAAGGTGTCACGCCAGCTTGAGGTGGTCCCCACTGTCCGGCCCTGCGGACAGCAGCTGGACAAGAAGACACAGTGGACCAACACCAACGAGGAGAGTCTGAGGAGGATCAAAGAGAACCTGACCTCAATAGAATTCAACCTGGAGGAAGGTCTGAAGATGCACAATGATGGTCAGGACATCCGAAGAAGAATGAGGGATGCTGTAGACTAGAGGATGGATTGCAAAGTGGATGGGGAGGAGGAAGGAGAGACTGAGGGATGAAGAAATGGCTAGGGTGGTCAAGAGGATGTGTGAGAAGGTGAGGGCACTGATCCAAGTGATGAAGAGAACTGCAGTGAAGGTGATCTTAAGGCAGTAGACCTGGACAGTTGGCTGAATGACATGGAGGTTGAAATTATAGACAGCATGGCAGAAATGCAGACCATTATAGTCGAACAGGCCTCCTCAAGTCTGAAAAAAATAACAATGTCCAGAGTTTTGTAAGTTACTCCTACTTATTGAGTGTAGTCATGTATCTGCAATGTGTTTAATGTGTTTGTTTTTAACATAGCACTTTCTTGATATTTGACTTGTTTCTGGTCCTACAGAGCCCAGGGAAGGTCTCTGGTCCTGTGTCTGGCAAGACTGGCCTCTCTCCCTCTTGAGACCTCAGCACCCCGGACCCTGGCTGAAGCCCTACGGGCCCTGCCCTCTGCTGTAGCCCCTCCCTCCCCAGATAATGTCCCAAGGCCTCTGACTCCTCTCAGCCCTGTAGTTATCACTCCGTCCTCTACAGAGAACTTCCCATACCGCCGCAGCCCTCGGCTGGCCCCCATAACCAACCTGAGTGTAACCGCCCCCACAGGTGAGAGGAAATACAAGAAGGGTATATTTCCCGGAAGTCCTAGGTATAGTAGCTCAAGAGAAGAGAAAACCCATAAGCTTACATTACTTTATCTCCTTGTCCAAAATATTCAGGAAGGGAAGGTCAATAAGAAAAAGAAGTGCAAGGCCAAAAAAGTAGTTAAGCAAAAGAAGGCCGGTAAGATGCAACAGATGGAAAATGTTGGAGGAAGTAAGGAGGAGGACAAGAAGAGGAAATAGAGGGAGAAGTGGAACATAACCTGGGAATACTAGACTAGAAAATTCTAGAAATAGAATGAGGTAGCAGAGAAAGAGCAGCTATCTGAGGTGCCTTAATACTATTATTAACTGGTAACCAATGTAATTAGAGCAGTAAAAATAATGTTTGTCATACCCGTAGTATATTGTTGTAAACACACACACAGATTTTGAGTATTGGTTACTCCTACAACACACACAAATGTAATTTCAGAGACAGGAACTATGATTAGCAAATACTTATATTGGTCTCGTTCTTATATTTTGAGACATGCATCATTCTTAAAAAAAATATATATATTGGTCCCCATACTGCCTAGCCAGGTGGCTTGTGATAATGAGTTGGATTTACATAGTGCTTAGAAGCGCTTTCACATTCTTAGGCTTGGAAATATAGCCAGGAGAAGCAGGGTCAACACCTCTACTCATGCCATAAGTGCCATGACATATTTAGTAACCACAGAGAGATAAGACCTCTGTCTCCACATTCTCATCCAAAGGACAGCACCAACCTTAGGGCAGTGTCACTGGTATTGGGGTCTTAGGTCTCATTTGGACAAAGGGAAGAGAAGATGCCCTTTACTGGTCTCCTTGCAATATCTGGTCTCCCACACAGAGATGGAAACCTACACCTGTTTAGACCCTGGAGGATATGGCTTCAGATGAAAGACAGCAGAGAGATGCAGAACGTAAAAGCTTCAAACACATTGATATGCAAATTCAGGACCATTGTACTCTGAAGTGGAGCATGCATCTGGTCTGAAGCATGTCAAAAGAGTAGAAATGAATTGGGACTGGAGGAATACATCACATGTAAACTAAATTAGCATGTATCTAATTTAGATACACTCATCTGTACTTTTTTGTTTGAAATGGGACTTTCCAATAAAGCTTTTTAAATTCCAATTATTTGTGTCAGACAGATTTGTCTTAATGAATTACATCAGGGGTTCTTAAACTTTTTACAGCAAGGGAATATTATTGTACTGACATTACCTAAATGTTACCAGTGGGGGGTGTTTAATCTGCTGTTCTGGTCTATATCCCCCGTTAGGTGGTGGTAGAGCACCAATAAATAGTTGGATTTTTCACCAGAAACCCAAGAAGGCAGGCAGAGACTTTTGTTACCATGCAACAAGGAGATACTTGTGAAAAGTACTAGTTCCAGAATTGGCTGCTGTATACATAGCGTGCGTGTGTGTATGTGTTGGTATCTACTGTACTGATGGTGCAAAAGCCATGACATGGAGACCTAGTGGAGTGGTAATGCGCATGCAAGCAGTTGCTCCCGATGCCATTTCGGTACACTGCAGCATCCACCGAGAGGCTCTTGCTGCCAAAGGAATGCCTGACAGCTTGAAAGACATTTTGGACACTACTGGGCAAATGGTTTACTTTGTTAAAGCAAGGCCCCTGATCTCTCGTGTATTATCTGCACTATGCAATGATATGGGCAGCGACCATGTAACGTTTGTACAACAAACAGAAGTGCGCTGGTTATCAAGGGGCAAAGTATTGACACATTCTTTTAGAATTGAGAGACGAGCTTAAAGTTTTCTTTACTGACCATCATTTTCACTTGTCTGACCGCTTGCATGATGATGAGTTTCTCACACGACTGGCCTATCTAGGTGATGTTTTTTCTCTCCTGAATGATCTGAATCTAAGATTACAGGGACACTCCGTAACAATTTTGAGGGTGCGGGACAAAATTGAGGCTATGATTAAGAAGTTGGCGCTCTTCTCTGTCAGCATTACAAGGACAACACACAGGTATTTCCATCATTGTATGATTTTTTTGCGTGCAAATGAACTACAGCTTACGGACAATGTCAAATGTGATATAGCGAAGCACCTGAGTGAGTTGGGTGAGCAATTAAGCAGGTACTTTCCCGAAACCAATGACACAACAACTGGATTCATTATCCCTTTCATGCCCTGCCTTCAGTCCACTTACCTTTATCTGAACAAGAGAAATTGCAACAACCGCTTCTGTGAAAATTGAATTTAATCAGAAGCCATTGCCAGATTTCTGGCAATTGCCTTGGCAAAACGCCTGTTAAGACACTGATGCACTTTGCAACCACGTACCTATGTGAGAGTGGATTCTCATCCCTCACTAGCATGAAAACTAAATACAGGCACAGACTGTGTGTGGAAAATTACTTAAGACTTAGACTCTCTCCAATACAACCCAACATTGCAGAGATATGTGCATCCTATCAAGCACACCCTTCTCATTAACCTGTGGTGAGTTATTCACAATTTTCGATGAACAAATAAAGTTTTATATGTAAGATAGCTAAATAAAGAGCAAAATTATTGATAATTAATATATTCTTATTTGTGCCCTGGTCCTATAAGAGCTCATTGTCACTTTCCACGAGCCGAGTTGTGACAAACTCACACTCGTTCTTATGTTTAATAAATGTATCGTATAGTGTGTGTGTGGCAGGCTTACAGTGATGGCAAACAACAACATTTGAGAGTGCGCTGACCCTGATGCTAGAGGGGGTACGTAGCTGGAGGTTGAATATTTGAATGGGTACGGGACTATAAAAAGTTTGGGAACCACTGCCCTAGATGTTAACCTATTTCATTTGGGTGAGGAGTTATTATGGGGAAAAAAATGATTCTCTATTTTGGAATAAACCGATAGATTTTTGTTATAAAATAAAGAGTGCAGCCAGACCTTTGTTGTTTCCCATCAGATTAGAAAAGTTGGAGATAATATACATTAAATGTTACACATTGTTTTTGTAGACCCACTCCAATTTGCATACTGCCCAAACAGATCCACAGGGGATGCAATCTCTATTGCACTCCACACTGCCCTTTCCCACCTGTACAACACGCTGATCCTCAACACTGGAGCCCCTCAGGGGTGTGTGCTCAGTCCCCTCCTGTACTCCCTGTTCACCCACGACTGCTTGGCCATGCACGACTCCAACACCATCATTAAGATTGCAGACTATGCAACAGTGGTAGGCCAAATCACCGACAACGACGAGACAGCCTATAGGGAGGGTTCAGAGACCTGGACGGGTGGTGCCAGAATATCAACCTATCCCTCAACGTAACCAAGACTAAGGAGATGATTGTGGCCTACAGGAAAAGGAGGATCAAGCACGCCCCCATTCTCATCAATGGGGCTGTAGTGGAGGTTCTACAGCTGAAACATCGAGAGCGTTGCATCACTGCATGGTACGGCAACTGCTCGGCCTCCAACCGCAAGGCACTACAGAGGGTTGTGCGTACGGCCCAGTACATCACTGGGGTTAAGCTGCCTGCCATCCAGGACCTCTACACCAGGCGGTGTCAGCGGAAGGCCCTAAAACTTGTTAGAGACCCCAGACACTCCAGTCATAGACTGTTCTCTCTACTACCACATGGCAAGCGGTACCTGAGTGCCAAGTCTTGGACCAAAAGGCTTCTCAACAGTTTTTCCCCCAAACCATAAGACTCCCGAATCAAATGGCTACCCCGACTATTTGCAATGTGTACCCCCCCCCCCACCGCTCTTTTATGCTGCTGCTACTCTCTGTTTATCATATATGGATAGTCACTTTAACCATACCTTCATGTACATACTATCTCAATTAGCCTGACTAACCGGTGCCCCCTCACATTGGCTACCCCGACTATCTGCATTGTGTCCCGCCACCCACCACCCACCAACCCCTCTTTTACGCTACTGCTACTCTCTGTTTATTATATATGCATAGTCACTTTAACCATACCTTCATGTACATACTACCTCAATCAGCCCGACTAACCGGTGCCTGTATTATAGCCTTGCTACTGTTATTTTTCACTGTATTTTTACTGTTGTTTTTATTTCTTTACTAATCTACTGTTCACCTAATACCTTTTTTTAACTTAAAAATTGCACTGTTGTTAAGTACGCATTTCACTGGGTCTACACCTGTTGTATTCCGCGTACCTGACAAATAAACTTTCAAATCAAATCAAATGTTATTTGTCACATACACATGGTTAGCAGATGTTAAATGCTTGTGCTTCTAGTTCCGACAATGCAGTAATAACCAACAAGTAATCTAACTAACAATTCCAAAACTACTGTCTTATACACACAAGTGTAAGGGGATAAAGAATATGTACATAAAGATATATGAATGAGTGATGGTACAGAGCGGCATAGGCAAGATACAGTGGATGGTATCGAGTACAGTATATACATATGAGATGAGCATGTAAACAAAGTGGCATAGTTAAAGTGGCTAGTGATACATGTATTACATAAAGATGCAGTAGATGATATAGAGTACAGTATATACGTATACATATGAGATTAATAATGTAGGGTATGTAAACATTATATTAGGTAGCATTGTTTAAAGTGGCTAGTGATATATTTTATATCATTTCCCATCAATTCCCATCATTAAAGTGGCTGGAGTTGAGTCAGTGTGTTGGCAGCAGCCACTCAATGCTAGTGGTGGCTGTTTAACAGTCTGATGGCCTTGAGAAATAAGCTGTTTTTCAGTCTCTCGGTCCCAGCTTTGATGCACCTGTACTGACCTCGCCTTCTGGATGATAGCGGGGTGAACAGGCAGTGGCTCAGGTGGTTGTTGTCCCTGATGATCTTTATGGCCTTCCTGTAACATCGGGTGGTGTAGGTGTCCTGGAGGGCAGGTAGTTTGCCCCCGGTGATGCGTTGAACAGACCTCACTATCCTCTGGAGAGCCTTACGGTTGTGGGCGGAGCAGTTGCCGTACCAGGCGGTGATACAGCCCGCCAGGATGCTCTCGATTGTGCACCACCTCACTTTGTGAGTGCTTTTGGTGACAAGCCGAATTTCTTCAGCCTCCTGAGGTTGAAGAGGCGCTGCTGCGCTTTCTTCACGATGCTGTCTGTGTGGGTGGACCAATTCAGTTTGTCTGTGATGAGTATGCCGAGGAACTTAAAACTTGCTACCCTCTCCACTACTGTTCCATCGATGTGGATAGGGGGGTGTTCCCTCTGCTGTTTCCTGAAGTCCACAATCATCTCCTTAGTTTTGTTGACGTTGAGTGTGAGGTTATTTTCCTGACACCACACTCCGAGGGCCCTCACCTCCTCCCTGTAGGCCGCCTCGTCGTTGTTGGTAATCAAGCCTACCACTGTTGTGTCGTCCGCAAACTTAATGATTGAGTTGGAGGCGTGCGTGGCCACGCAGTCGTGGGTGAACAGGGAGTACAGGAGAGGGCTCAGAACGCACCCTTGTGGGGCCCCAGTGTTGAGGATCAGCGGGGTGGAGATGTTGTTGCCTACCCTCACCACCTGGGGGCGTCCCGTCAGGAAGTCCAGTACCCAGGGACCCAGGGTCTCGAGCTTGATGACGAGCTTGGAGGGTACTATGGTGTTTAATCCCGAGCTGTAGTCAATGAACAGCATTCTCACATAGGTATTCCTCTTGTCCAGATGGGTTAGGGCAGTGTGCAGTTTGGTTGAGATTGCATCGTTTGTGGACCTATTTGGGCGGTAAGCAAATTGGAGTGGGTCTAGGGTGTCAGGTAGGGTGGAGGTGATATGGTCCTTGACTAGTCTCTCAAAGCACTTCATGATGACGGAAGTGAGTGCTACGGGGCGGTAGTCGTTTACCTCAGTTACCTTAGCTTTCTTGGGAACAGGAACAATGGTGGCCCTCTTGAAGCATGTGAGAACAGCAGACTGGGATAGGGATTGATTGAATATGTCCGTAAACACACCAGCCAGCCTGTCTGCGCATGCTCTGAGGGCGCGGCTGGGGATGCCGTCTGGGCCTGCAGCCTTGCGAGGGTTAACACGTTTAAATGTTTTACTCACCTCGGCTGCAGTGAAGGAGAGGCCGCATGTTTTGGTTGCAGGCTGTGTCAGTGGCACTGTATTGTCCTCAAAGCGGGCAAAAAAGTTATTTAGTCTGCCTGGGAGCAAGACATCCTGGTCCGTGACGGGGCTGGTTTTCTTTTTGTAATCCGTGATTGACTGTAGACCCTGCCACATACCTCTTGTGTCTGAGCTGTTGAATTGAGATTCTACTTTGTCTCTATACTGACGCTTAGCTTGTTTGATTGCCTTGCGGAGGGAATAGCTGCACTGTTTGTATTCGGTCATGTTTCTGGTCACCTTGCCCTGATTAAAAGCAGTGGTTCGCGCTTTCAGTTTCACGCGAATGCTGCCACCAATCCACGGTTTCTGGTGTGGGAATGTTTTAATCGTTGCTATGGGAACGACATCTTCAACGCACGTTCTAATGAACTCGCACACCGAATCAGCGTATTCGTCAATGTTGTTGTCTGACGCAATACGAAACATATCCCAGTCCACGTGATGGAAGCAGTCTTGGAGTGTGGAATCAGATTGGTCGGACCAGCGTTGAACAGACCTCAGCGTGGGAGCTTCTTGTTTTAGTTTCTGTCTGTAGGCAGGGAATAACAAAATGGAGTCGTGGTCAGCTTTTCCGAAAGGAGGGCGGGGCAGGGCCTTATATGCGTCGCGGAAGTTAGAATAGCAATGATCCAAGGTTTTGCCAGCCCTGGTTGCGCAGTCGATATGCTGATTAGCCTTGTTAAAATCCCCAGCTACAATGAATGCAGCCTCAGGATGTATGGATTCCAGTTTGCAAAGAGTCAAATAAAGTTAGTTCAGAGCCATCGATGTGTCTGCTTGGGGGGGAATATATACGGCTGTGATTATAATCGAAGAGAATTCCCTTGGTAGATAATGCGGTCGACATTTGATTGTGAGGAATTCTAAATCAGGTGAACAGAAGGACTTGAGTTCCTGTATGCATTTGTGACAACACCATGTCTCGTTAGCCATAAGGCATACGCCCCCGCCCCTCTTCTTACCAGAAAGATGTTGGTTTCTGTCGGCGCGATTTGTGGAGAAACCAGCTGGCTGCACCGACTCCGATAGCGTCTCTCCAGTGAGCCATGTTTCCGTGAAGCAAAGAACGTTACAGTCTCTGATGTCCCTCTGGAATGCTACCCTTGCTCGGATTTCATCAACCTTGTTGTCAAGAGACTGGACATTGGCGAGAAGTATACTGGGGAGTGGTGCACGATGTGCCCGTCTCCGGAGTCTGACCAGAAGACCGCTACGTTTCTCTCTTTTACGAAGTCGTTTTTTGGGGTCGCCGGCTGGGATCCATTCCGTTGTCCTGGGTGAAAGGCAGAACACAGGATCCGCTTCGCGAAAGTCATATTCTTGGTCGTACTGATGGTGAGTTGACGCTGCTCTTATATTCAGTAGTTCTTCTCGACTGTATGTAATGAAACCTAAGATGACCTGGGGCACTAATGTAAGAAATAACACGTAAAAAAACTAAAAACTGCATAGTTTCCTTAGGAACGCGAAGCGAGGCGGCCATCTCTGTCGGCGCCGGAAGTTCTCAACTTTGATATGATTTGTAAGTGAAAGTAGGCAAAAACAGAGGTGATTATGATATGAAATATTGCATCAGGACATCTATCATGCTGTGAAGATCCTTCTTATATATGAACTCATTTCAAATGTAAGGTATTGAAAGCATTCTATTTTTGCTGTCTGTAAATGTATTTACAAAATTCAACATGGCTGCCTATTCAGATGCTCTAGGAAGGTTGTGTAAATACAGAGAGAAGAGTTCAATTAGAGTAAAATATCCATACTTGTAGCACATTCATATTGTACCATGTATTGTTCAATTCATACATTTAAATTGCAGTAACTATTCAGTCATTGTGCTTTGTTTTTCATCGGTTCATTAAAGAATAGGTCTTTGATTAAGTCATGGTAAACTGTAAAAATGGTGTTCCTTTGAACTTTTTCTCTTGCATTACTGATATTGAATAACGTGTTCCATCATGACCTGTTACATGACTATTACCACTTGATCCAGTTGTTTATGCAAAATAGCTATTTGGATATAAACAGTATAACTTGTACACATGCACTTGTAAAGAAATTATAATAATTGATGTGCTATACTTAGTCTTGGTTGTAATTTATGGCTTCTCTTTACTGTGCAAAACGACCAATTTATTATTTATATATTTTTTGTACTTTTTTTTTTTTTATCCCCCAATTTTCATGATATTCAATTGGTAGTTGCAGTGTTGTCCCATCTCTGCAACTCCCCTATGGACTCGGGAGAAGCGAAGGTCAAGAGCCATGCATCCTCCGAAACAGGACCCTGCTAAGCTGCACTGCTTCTTGACACACTGCTCGCTTAACCCGGAAGCCGCACCAATGTGTTGGAGGAAACACCGTTCAGCTGGTGACCAAAGTCAGCAGGGCCATCTGTGCGCCGCCTCATGGGACTCCTGGTCACGGCCGGCTGTAACACAGCCTGAGATCGAACCCAGGTTTGTAGTGACACCTCAAGTACTGCGATGCAGTGCCTTAGACCGCTGCGCCACTTGGGAGGCCCAACTACCTTATTTTCTAAAGATGACATCATAATCTGCCCTTGTAGCCCACACTCTTGATAACCTCGACCACTGCTCCCTGCTCCAGAATTTACAATAATGTTGAATTATACATTGCCCAACAAACTGCATGTAATGGATCTAATTTACTGGTGAGTGGATGCTATTTCATTTCATTGCTGTAAGTAGTTAAGGAAAGAAAAACTGAATACATCTGTGGAATATACATTGCCGGATTTATAAAGGATGTATAAATCAAGAGTGCCAAGAGCTATGTCTACCGTATGTGTAGAACAACACAAAGTACAAGCCAAAAGGAGTGGTCTTTCATTCAACTGACAATCAAAAACGTCTTGCATTGATTTGACCCTGAACATTCAGAGTTTGATTGACTCTTCAAACCAAAATCATCAGTGAAGAAACCGTGTACCTTTTAAGTACTACCTCAAACCCCATGTCCAAGTATTTTACATTTCAACGTATAACAAATGTGAGAGAGCTATCATTCAACGAGTTGTCTATGTTATCAATCTGTCAATGAAGACACCGGTGCCCCTGGGTGAACCATCACAGACTCGGGCATGTTTGCTGTGAAACTCTGGGGGGCACTGACAGACAGACTGGAGAGAATGTTGAGAATGTAGATGTTGAGCCACTGGAGCCCAGTGACTGCTGGTTTGAGAGGCAGATGTCTGCCAATGACTGTGTCCGTGACTATGTCCATGGCCCAGCCTTCAAATGTCTTTGGTGTGGTCTCGGTAGCCTGTAGGTTGGAGGAAACTGGAGCGTAGGCTTGGACTGGGTAGGAATGATTCTGGAACCAATGAGAATGTGGAGAGTTTACAGAGAGCTTATCTAACTAAACAGTGATTCTCTAACTAATCATGGGGGACCACTAGGTGCCTATTGTACAGTATTCAATTACAGCTGAGGATCATCTATTGAAACTGCTCATTATACTGTAGTACATCATGTACTCTGGCTTGCACCCAGCAATCATGTTCATTTAATGACCTCTCGTCTTGTAGGATAAATGATGCATCTAGTGCTTTCTCAGTACTCAGGGTGGGTGGACTGTCTTCCTTCTCTATTGATGTAGGGTCATACAGGACATCAATGTTCAGGGGCACAACTTTCACTGGGGACAGGGAGACATCCCCCCCCCATTCTGAAATGGCATTTTTGTCCCCCCCAGATGTATCATTGAAAGGTGATACAAAACGAGGCAAAAGTGTGCTTTAGGGCCTTGAGGATGCGGTTGGGTTGGCTGTTTGGACTATTTATCTGACCGGATGGGGAGAAAAAACACTTCTAAAACCAAAGTTGTCCCTCAGAAGCCTGAAAGGCATCTTCTTATCCAGGACTGATGCTCTATGTTCAGCATGAGGACTCAACACACATTTCAAGCATATTATTTATTTTAATTGAACCTTTATTTAACTAGGCAAGTCAGTTTAAGAACAAATTCTTATTTACAATGATGGCCTACCCTGGCCAAACCCGGACAGAGCTGGGCCAATTGTGCACCGCCCTATGGGATTCCCAATCACGGCCAGATGTGATACAGCCTGGATTCAAACCAGGGACTGTAGACTGAGATGCAGTGCCTTAGACCACAGCACCGCACATAAACATATTACCATTTAACTACACTATTAAGCCCACTTAAAGCTGTGACATACTGCAGTGTATCACAGTTATTTTCAACCACAATAAGGTTGGAGTAAGGATAGAGATCCCCCCTGCTATGATGGGGTTGCGGAGGAAGAGAGTGTGGGACCAAAAGTGTTACTATGACCAGAAACAGCCAGGCCAGGGCTAACATGGGTACACTGACCCCAAAAAGAAAGCCCTTAACCATAAGTGAGTACACTGTGGCCATACCCATAAGGGAGGGGGATACAGGAACTAACCCCTCCACTTGATTCTGGGCAGATGCACCAAACAGTACCAGCCCCAAGGTTGTGTACAACACCCCTGTGTTGATAGAGAGCAGCTGAAACATGAGGAGGAACCAAACGGTGCCCACAGTCTTCTCAATCCCACCACAGAGGAGCACCAGAACCCCAATGCTGAGGAGTATCTGGGTCTCTGTCTGGTGGTGGAAGGAGTATGTGATGGGCTTGTGTACCGCAAAGGAAGAGGAGAGGATTAAACGGATGTTATCGGGTTGACAGACATCAGCGGCATTGATGTGTTGTGCTCTAGCTTGCTGCTGTAGCCTAATGGCACAATCTGTTACGTCATTAACGTTAGCTACACGTTGTAGCACGCTAGATAACGTTACAACAGACCCATTCAAAGTGGCTAGCTAGCTACTGAGCATGATTCTTGAGTCACTCAACCCCTCCTTGCTAAGGTACCATGCCCATTGGCAAAAACTGTAGTTACAAGACTTTAGACATCTTCTGATAAACCGAAATATGTAGTGACTGTAAACAAAACTGATGATACTGTAACGGCCCTGGGTTTATAAGCGCGGAAATTGACTCTGCCGCACGAGCATGCTTTTGGGGCACAGTCGATAGCGCGCCGGACCTCGGGCTAGAAGGTCCGAGGGTTCAAGACCTGCTCCCTGTCTGTTTCATTACAATACTATAATGACAGCAACAATGCCACTTGTTAGCCTGAACTCAGGAGTAAAACTCTTGAACCTCTGAACCACATCTTTCTAAACTATTCGGGTGATCATGTTGATGCTCAGTACAAACTTGTCAAACTACTAGAGGATAATCAAGCACAATACAAAATGTCAGTAATGACACTTTTCTTCCAATATTGCACAACACTTTAGCCAAGACTTGAGAAGCTAGCTTGCTAAACCAAAACAAATGTACTGAACTTCCGCATTTGGATTCATCACTTTCACAACCACAAAGATACTGTTGCGCAGACCATGAAGTGCGTTAAAGGCAGTGCTGCATTTAAAGACACTTCCTTCCACCTGCTGGCTTGTGCCTGAAATGTGATGACCAAGGAGTCCTCAACAGCTCATGTGAGTTAGATAGAAAGTTAGATATATTTGTTTGGACAATTTAATAAAATAATAAAACCCGTTTAATTAAATAAAACGTGTCAGGCCAGGGACAACACAATAAAGTAAACGGCTTCCATTGTGGTCCCTTAATGTTACTCAAAGTAAAACAATAATACAACAAAATATTTGGCAAGGAATGGTTTCTTCCTATTGATATCATGTTGGTCTATCTATGTAAAACGTCCAACCAACCATCGATTCAACCATTACTCAGTCAGTAAGATATAATAAGCACATCACGTTCGTTATTGAGCTACAACCAGTGAAAATATGATACCACTAGTCCGGCTCCAAACAAGCGTTTTTCTTGTGACGTATTAAGCGCAGTCATAAAGCTGTGACCCAAAATGACGTAACCATGCATTAATTCACTACATAAACGGTGTTCAGATTTGATTTAATCTGTTCAATAGTTTTCTTCACTCAGGTTGTTGCAGGTAATCTTTGGCCTTTTGGGGCACCTCCTTCCCGACATATATATACATATATAGGAAATAGGGTGCCATTTGGGATGCCATCTTTGTGTGTGTGTCTGTGTGTGAGTCAGGATGTGTTTTGTGTCTATTAATTGATGGAAATGTTTCCCTCAGAAAGAAAGATGGATCGTAATGATGAGAGAATCAAAAGAGCTTTAAGACGCCGCCCTTATGTGGTAAATATCAAATATTTGTTTGTTTTGTCCTGTTTTTGTTATATTATCACATTTTAAATTAAGTGTTGTGTTGACAGTTGAAACCAGTGAGGGTGAACACCCCTGATTCCGTGTTGTGGCCAACCGGCAAGGTGCACAGAAGGCCAAAGCCTGTAAGTCATATCTGACCTGAAACAAAAACACATACACATTAGTTATGCATTCTGCATGTACAAACTGCAGTTCTCAGAATTATAGCAAATGCAGATATCCCTATCTAACTTCATTGAATGCTGTCTTGACAGTCTAATTCAGTGCAGACCCCTCAGATCCACAAAAGGCCTGTAAGTCAAATTCAACCACATAACAGTCCTTATATTATTTATTGATACACAATTCAAGGCCAATATGAGCAAAGCAGTGTTGAATTCATTCTTTACTGTTAACAGCCAATCATTGTGAGCTATGGGCAGGACCAGACATCTGGGGATGGATGGAGCATCAATCTAGAGCCTCTCAGCCAGGTCATCTCTGCTGTTCCCATAAAGACACAACAGTTCGATCAATCTGTTGATTCATATGGCCATTTTGGTTGGCTTGGTTGAATTGACAATTATCCATTCGAGATGCTAAAGAATCCTGTACTATGGAAGATCTTTTGCCCCACCCCTAATGTTATGGGAGTTGCATTTATTGCATTTTCAGTTACCCATGTATTACTCACTACTTGTACAACCATGTTGGATTGCCTACATATTCTATGTATTCTATGGCTGCCATGAGTACATGCCTTTCTCTGTCTCCTCAGTCTGGAAGGGTGACTCGGCTGATAGAGAGAAAATATCATGATGTGATCTCATCCTCCAGTTCTGATGACTTTTCCATCTACTCCTTCACTGACTGTGAATCTGAGGTAAAAGAGTTGTACCCTACCATCCATGTCTTTGTTGAGTGACATCACTGGGAGGAGGATGGTCTCTGACTATTTGACTCTGATACACAGTGTGATGATGAGGATCATGAAAGGAGGACACCAAAGCTGAAAGTTGAGAATGGAAAGGAGACAAAGCTTGATGTGAGGGACATGGACGAGGATGATGATCTGTCTCTCCACTCCTTCGATGAGTCAGACTTCCTGGTAAGTTCTGCATATTAAATATTTTTTATATATATACATGGGGGATTGGAAATGATGCAGACAATTACTTATTGAGTGTAGTCATGTATCTGCAATGTGTATAGAGTAGTTATAAAGTATTTCTACAGATTGTGTTGAACATAGCACTTTCCTGATATGTTACTTTACTTTCTGGTCCTACAGAGCCCAGGGAAGGTCTCAGGTCCTGTATCTGTCAAGAATGGCCTCTCTCCTCTTGTAACCTCAGCACACCGGACACTGGCTGAAGCCCTACGGGCCCTGCCCTCTGCTGTAGGCTCTCCCTACCCAGTAAATGTTCCAAGGCCTCGGACTCCTCTCAACCCTGTCATTATCGCTCCGCCCCGAACAGAGAACTTCCCATACCGCCACAGCCCTCGCCTGGCTCCCATCACCAACCTGAGCGAGACCGGCAGGAAGCTGCTCCAGGAAATGGCTGGAGTGACCCCACAGGTGAGAGGAAATACAAGAAGGGAATATTGGCCGTAAGTCCTTCTATAGTATAGCATAAGTCCTTCTCTAGTATAGTATAGCTCTAGGTATAGTAGCTCAAGAGAAGAGAAAACCCATAAGCTTACATTACTTTATCTGCTTGTCCAAAATATTCAGGAAGGGAAGGTCAATAAGAAAAAGAAGAGCGAGGCCAAAAAAAATTTGAAGCAAGAGAAGGCCAGTAAGACGAAACAGATGGGAAATGTTGGAGAAAGTAAGGAGGACAAGAAAGAGGAAAAGAAGAGTCTGAGGAAGAGGTGAGGAAATAGAGGAGGGAGAAGTGGAACATAACCAGGGAATACTAGACTAGAGAATTAGAGAAATAGAATGAGGTAGCAGAGAAAGAGCAGCTATCTGATGTGTAAGTGCAAACTTAAGCAATAAGGCACGAGGAGGTGTGATATATGGCCAATATATCACGGCTAAGGGCTGTTCTTAAGCACGACGCAACACGGAGTGCCTGGTTACAGCCCTTAGCCGTGGTATATTGGCCATATACCACAAACCCCCGAGGTGCCTTACTGCTATTATTAACTGGTTACCAACGTAATAAGAGCAGTAAAAATAAATGTTTTGTCATACCCGTGGTATACGGTCTGTTATAAACTGGGTGGTTCGCGCCCTGAATGCTGATTGGCTGACAGCCGTGGTATATCAGACCATATACCACAGGCATGACAAAGTATTTCATTTTACTGCTCTAATTACATTAACCAGTTCATCATAGCAATAAGAAACCTTGGGGGTTTGTGGTATATGGCCAATATACCACGGCAAAGGGCTGTATCCAGGCACTCCGTGTTGTGTTGTGCGAAAGAACAGCCCTTAGCTGTGGTATATTGGCCATATACCACACCCCCTCGTGCCTTTTTCCTTAAATATACCACGGCTTTCAGCCAATCAGCAGGGATCGAACCACCCAGTTTATAATACTATTTATTCTCCTGTGGTTTTTAATTGACAGGTTTCTTCAGTGGCTGCTGTCCAAACTGAGATGTTCAAAGAAATAATGGACAACTATTACTTCTACCACACACACACACAGATTTTGAGTATTGGTTATTCCTACAACACACACAAATGTAATTTCAGAGACAGGAACTATGATTAGCAAAATACATATATTGGTCTCATTCTTATATTTTGAGACATGCAGCATTATTTAAATAAAACATATATATTGATCCCCATACAGCCTATGATAATGAATTGGATTTACATGCTTAGGCTTGGAAATATAGCCAGGAGAAGCAAAGGACAGCACCAACCTTAGGGCAGTGTCACTGGTATTGGGGTCATAGGTCTCCTTTGGCCAAAGTGAAGAGTTGAGGGCCCCTTACTGGTCTCCTTGCAATATCTGGTCTCCCACACAGAGATGGAAATCTACACCTGTTTAGGCCTTGGAGGATATGGCTTCAGATGAAAGACAGCAGAGAGATGCAGAACGTAAAAGTTTCAAACACATTGATATGCAAATTCAGGACCATTATACACTGAAGTGGAGCATGCATCTGGTCTGAAGCATGTCAAAAGAGTAGAAATGAACTGGGACTGGAGGAATACATCACATTTAAACTAAATTATCATGTATCTGATTTAGCTACACTTATCTGTACTTGAATTGTGCTGTTTGAAAAGTGCATTTCCAATAAAGCTTTTTAAATTGCAGTTATTTGTGTCAGACAGATTTTTGTCTTAATTAATTACATCAGGGGTTCTTAAACTTTTTACATCAAGGGAATATTATTATACTGATATTATCTTACCTGTTATCAGTGGGGGGATTTATTCTGTTGCTCTGGACTGTATCCCACGGTAGGTGGCGGTAGTGAACCAATAAATAGTTGTATTGCTCGCCAGAAACCCAACCAGGCTGGCAGACAGTTGTTACCATGCAACGAGCAGACGCTTGCGAAAAGTACTTGCTACAAAATTGGCAAAATTGCCTGCTGCTGTATACATAGCGCGCGTGTGTGTATGTTGCTAACCTAGCTAGTTAGCTAGCCATCAATAAAGTTCCCAATGTTACAACATGGCAGACGGCTGGAGCACCGACACCGGAGAGGCTGCCTATCGTTCCCGGGATGCTGTCAAAAACCTTACAATTAAGTAAGTTGCAGTTGGCCGTTGTGTGGCTTTTAGTCCTTGCATTGCCATATAAGCAAGACACTGTCGTTAGCTCTCAAAGCAGATGATGATGATCAACACCCAGTATATTGCTTGACCTGATCCCTGGGTTTGCCATGAAAACATGGCATTTAGCTAGCTAGAATCCTGTTTACTTTGTTTATATTTACAATGGTGTTTACAGGATCCGTATTCAGAGAGTCACCTCCACAGCAGCCCTCTCCCAACACCTTCAGCAGCAGGTTTGGACTCAACAGGAGAGGGGAGGCATTGAGCTGGACACCCTCAACTCACAGACTCAATCAGGTGTTAACACTGTTTTGAAACAGGAAGATGATGTTAGATGTTTTGAAACAGAAAGATGTCAGATGCTTCTTAGTTGAGTAGATGTCATTTTCGTGGTGACTAGATATGGACCACAACATCTTGGTTTTGTTTCAGCCAGAAATTATGAGGAGTTAGTGGTAGGCTGGCAGGAGAAGCTGTTCAGTCAGTGTCCTTATAACAAATAAGAATTTACTGTTTAGGATAGTTTGTTGCATAGTAAGGTGTGTGTGTGTGTGCACAATATGAAGTGGTCAGTATGCCAGACTCCGCTGGAGAGACAATACCACACAGACATCATGGCTCAGGAGCGGACCAGGGGCAGACGGAACTGCAGGATTTTCACCTACACCGATTCTGACTGCTACACCAATTGGGAAGGGGTGGTTTTCAACAGAATCTCCATTTCTGTAACGGTTCTGTAACCAAAGACTCTGGGAGACGGGAAGCAAGTATAGGGGGAGGATTTTATAGGGGGAGCTGGAGCAGACGTGACAATTTCATTATTCAAAACAAAGCATTTACCTATTTTCTGTCCAAAAGAAATGTTAGTGTTTTAAAGCTGTTTTTGATGTACTCACTACAGCATTCCCAGAGTATGGTGACGCAGGTCAAGTCCAATCCTACCTTACTGGCACATAGGATGACCAATGTCAGACACAGACGACAGGACAGACGCCTAGTGTAGGTCCCTGTTACTCACCAAAGTGAATTATTATTAAAGTGAATGTAATTGAAGCAGCATTGATGCGTCGTGCTGCTTTGAAGACAGTGTACCGGTATGTTCACATTACACCATACCCTTCTATGCTAAATGTGTTTATGGTATTCTGTTGATCTGCAGTGACAGCACCATCCCCAAGTCCAGGCTGATTACCTGGGAGCCCTTGTAGGACTTTGTGAAGACCAGCCACATGGTCAACACACCTGTACAGACCATGCACATCATGGGGGACCTGGGACCAGCAGGCAAGTGAGTAGCACAAGGGGAAAAACCACTATGTAGCCTATACACTTATTACACTGCTTTGTATGTAATAACTTTGAAGTAGATTCCAATTCAGGCATTGAAAAGTGGCATTTTATTATTGTATTTCTCAGACTTGGCCAAAAGGAGAAGGAATGCTTGTCTGCACGATAAGAGCAGATGGAAATGGAGTGGTTACCATCAAACCAGACTTCAACAAAGGCAAGGAGCACTACAGGCCAGTGACCTGCACCCGCTGAAGTCAAAATATTTTACCCCTAGCTCAAGTAAGGGTCACTTACTTGGTAGCAGAATTTATACATTCCCAGCCATTTACTGTGATATGATGCTGTTTGTTTGCACCCAAGGTTGAGACGGAGGGGGAGAAGAGGGAGGTGTGGCGTCAGACCAGAGGAGACAGAACAGCAGCAGTGCATATATTTTTTCACCTTTATTTAACCAGGTAGGCAAGTTGAGAACAAGTTCTCATTTACAATTGCGACCTGGCCAAGATAAAGCAAAGCAGTTCGACACATACAACGACACAGAGTTACACATGGAGTAAAACAAACATACAGTCAATAATACAGTATAAACAAGTCTATATACGATGTGAGCAAATGAGGTGAGATAAGGGAGGTAAAGGCAAAAAAAGGCCGTGGTGGCAAAGTAAATGCAATATAGCAAGTAAAACACTGGAATGGTAGATTTGCAATGG
Organism: Oncorhynchus kisutch; assembly: GCF_002021735.2. Classification (NCBI taxonomy): domain Eukaryota; kingdom Metazoa; phylum Chordata; class Actinopteri; order Salmoniformes; family Salmonidae; genus Oncorhynchus; species Oncorhynchus kisutch. Next base: position 58,620 of record NW_022263085.1, read on the forward strand.
AAGAAAGTGCAAAGTAGAAATAAAAATAATGGGGTGTAAAGGAGCAAAATAAATAAATTAAATACAGTAGGGAAAGAGGTAGTTGTTTGGGCTAAATTATAGGTGGGCTATGTACAGGTGCAGTAATCTGTGAGCTGCTCTGACAGTTGGTGCTTAAAGCTAGTGAGGGAGATAAGTGTTTCCAGTTTCAGAGATTTTTGTAGTTCGTTCCAGTCATTGGCAGCAGAGAACTGTAAGGAGAGGCAGCCAAAGAAATAATTGGTTTTGAGGGTGACTAGAGAGATATACCTGCTGGAGCGTGTGCTACAGGTGGGAGATGCTATGGTGACCAGCGAGCTGAGATAAGGGGGGACTTTACCTAGCAGGGTCTTGTAGATGACATGGAGCCAGTGGGTTTGGCGACGAGTATAAAGCGAGGGCCAACCAACGAGAGCGTACAGGTCGCAATGGTGGGTAGTATATGGGGCTTTGGTGACAAAACGGATTGCACTGTGATAGACTGCATCCAATTTGTTGAGTAGGGTATTGGAGGCTATTTTGTAAATGACATCTCCAAAGTTTAGGATTGGTAGGATGGTCAGTTTTACAAGAGTGTGTTTGGCAGCATGAGTGAAGGATGTTTACATTCTAACCAGACACCTAGGTATTTGTAGTTGTCCACGTATTCTAAGCCAGAGCCGTCCAGAGTAGTGATGTTGGACAGGTGCAGGCAGCAATCGGTTGAAGAGCATGCATTTAGTTTTACTTCTATTTAAGAGCAATTGGAGGCCACAAAGGAAGAGTTGTATGGCATTGAAGCTTGCCTGGAGGGTTGTTAACACAGTGTCCAAAGAAGGGCCAGAAATATACAGAATAGTGTCGTCTGCGTAGAGGTGGATCAGAGACTCACCAGCAGCGAGAGCGACATCATTGATGTAAACAGAGAAGAGAGTCGGTCCAAGAATTGAACCCTGTGGCACCCCCATAGAGACTCCCAGAGGTCCGGACAGCAGACCCTCCGATTTGACACATTGAACTCTATCAGAGAAGTAGTTGGTGATCCAGGCGAGGCAATCATTTGAGAAACCAAGGCTGTCGAGTCTGCCGATGAAGATGTGATTGACAGAGTCGAAAGACTTGGCCAGATCAATGAATATGACTGCACTGTAATGTTTCTTATCAATGGCGGTTAAGATTGTTTAGGACCTTGACTACACTCAATAAGTAGGAGTAACTTACAAAAAGCTCTGGACATAGGTATTTTTTTATGACTTGAGGAGCCTGTTTTCGGCTATACTGGTCTGCATTTCTGCCATGCTGTCTATATTTTCGGCCATCTCTCCTGTGCATTTCTTGAATGCCACTTTCAACCTCCAAGTCATTCAGCCAACTGTCCAGGTCTACTGCCTTAGGATCACCATTACTGCAGTTTCTCTTCATCTCTTGGATCATCTTTTACCTCAGATTCACAGTCAGTGAAGGAGTAGATGGAAAAGTCATCAGAACTGGAGGATGAGATCACGTCATCATATTTTCTCTCTATCAGCCGAGTCACCCTTCCAGACTGAGGAGACAGAGAAAGGCATGTACTCATGGCACCCATAGAATACACTGGCATTGACCCTCAAGGACATGTAGAATATGTAGGCAATTCAACATGGTTGTACAAGTAGTGAGTAATACATGGGTAACTGAAAATGCAATAAATGCAACTCTCATAACATTAGGGGTGGGGCTAAAGACCTTCCATAGAATAGGATTATTTAGCATCTCGAATGGATGATTGTCAATTCAACCAAGCCAACCAAAATGGCCATATGAATCAACAGATTGATCTAACTGTTGTGTCTAATGGAACAGCAGAGATGACCTGGCTAAGAGGCTCTGGATTGATGTTCCATCCGTCCCTAGATGTCTGGTCCTGCCCACAGCTCACAATGATTGGCTATAAACAGTAAAGAATGAACTAAACACTGCTTTGCTCATTGCAGAATGTATAACTAATGTGCATATGTTACTGATTTCAGTTTGAAATGACTTACAGGTTTTGTTCTTCTGTACACCTTGTCGGTTGGCCACATCACAGAATCAGGGGTGTTTACCCTCATTGGATTCATCCGTCAACACATCACTCAATTTAAAAGGTGATAATATAACAAAAACAGGACAAAACAGACATGTATTGTAAATTTACCACATAAGGGCTGCGTCTTAAAGCTCTTTTGATTCTCTCATTATTACGATCCATTGCTTTCTGGGGGAAACATTTCCATCAATATTGTATGTATATATAATATATGTGTGAGTGTGTATATACACAGATTTGGATAACATTAACTTAAGAGACCACTGCAAAATGATCAGTTTCTCTGGGTTTACTATTTATAGGTATGCGTTTGGGTAAAATGAAAATTTTTGTTTTATTCTATAAACTACTGACATTTCTCCCAAATTCCAAATAAAATTTTTGTCATTTAGAGCATTTATTTGCAGAAAATTACAACTGATCAAAATAACAAAAACAGATGCGGTGTTGTCAGACCTCGAATAATACTTATATATATATATTTTGTTTTTGTAAAAAAAAAAGTGAATTTTACTCCTTTTTCTCCCCAATTTTGTGGTATCCAATTGTTGTAGTAGCTACTATATTGTCTCATCGCTACAACTCCCGTACGTGCTCGGGAGAGACGAAGGTTGAAAGTCATGTGTCCTCCGATACACAACCCAACCAAGCCGCACTGCTTCTTTAACACAGCGCGCATCCAACCCGGAAGCCAGCCGCACCAATGAGCCGGAGGAAACACCGTGCACCTGGCCACCTTGGTTAGCGCACACTGCGCCCAGCCCGCCACAGGAGTCGCTGGTGCGCGATGAGACAAGGACACCCCTACCAACCAAGCCCTCCCTAACCCGGGCGACGCTAGGCCAATTGTGCATCGCCCAACGGACCTCCCGGTCGCGGCCGGTTACGACAGAGCCTGGGCCCTTAACCACTGCGCCACCCGGGAGGCCCTTAATACTAATATTTTAACTTAGGAAGAGTTCTGAAATCATTAATTGGAGGAATAACCCTGATTTTCAATCACAGCTTTCATGCGTCTTGGCCACCAGTCTTTTACGTTGGTGTTGGGTGACTTTATGCCATCCTGGCTCAAAAATCCAAGCAGCTTGGCTTTGTTTGATGGCTTGTGACCATCCATCTTCCTCTTGATCACATTCCAGAAGTTTTCAATGGGGTTCAGGTCTGGAGACTGGGCTGGCCGTGACAGGGTCTTGATCTGGTGGTCCTCCATCCACACCTTGATTGACTTGACTGTGTGGCATGGATCATTGTCCTACTGGAAAAACCAATCCTCAGAGTTGGTGAACATTGTCAGAGCAGAAGGAAGCAAGTTTTCGTCCAGGACAACCTTGTACGTGGCTTGATTCATGCGTCCTTCACAAAGATAAATCTGCCCGATTCCATCCTCCACAAAATTTCACAGTGGGTGCGAGACACTGGCTTGTAGGCCTTTCCAGGTCTACGTCTAACCATTAGACGACCAGGTGTTGGGCAAAGCTGAAAATTGGACTCATCGGAGAAGATGACCTTACTCCAGTCCTCTACTATGGTCTTTTGAAAACCTCAGCCTGGCACTTCTTTGCTTCTCATTGATGAAGGGCTTTTTTCTAGCTTTACACAACTTCAGCCCTGCCCCTAGGAGCCTGTTTCAAACCATCCTCACCGTGCGCTTCACCTCAGCTGCATTAACCTACAAAAATAATGGCAAACTGCCTTGTTCAGGGGCAGAATGACAGATGTTTACCTTGTCAACTCTGGGATTCGATCTTGAAACCTTTTGGTTACTAGTCCAACGCTCTAACCACTAGGCTACCTGCCACCCCAATGAACTGCTGTCTTTGAAATGTTAAGGATGGAAGCATCCTGTATCCCTCTGCCAGTAAAGCCCTTCTTTTCCTCACTCAAAATGTTCCTTTTCAACTCTTCTGGCATAGTTAATGGTTATTTTTTGATTCCCAATTACTTTTGAGGTACTACTAGCACTGATTTAAACATCCAGCTGGTCCTATTCCAAGAGGATAGTGATGACCACAGCGGTTTTTATACTTTTCCTCGTTAAATAAGATTTGGTTCAGGTGACCACCTAATCAGTACCCCATTCAGTAGAATGAGGTGTGCCTGTGTGGGAAATCAACAGACACTGGAATGGAATTTCTGCCATACATGTAGAGATTCTGATTACAGTAACATTTGTTAATTCTTTCCAGAGCTCTGAGTGTATGTGGTACCCTGTATACAGGTTGGGAAGGCTGTGCACCAAAAGGCCAAAGGTTACCTGCAACAACCTGAGTGAGGAAAGAGATTATACAGATGAAATCTAATCTGAACACAGTGTATGTAGGGAATTAATGCTTGGTTACGTCATAATACGTCACAGCTTTATGACTGCGCATAATACATCGCAAGAGAAAGGCTTGTTTGGAGTCTAACTAGTGGTATTGTCTTCTCACTGGTTGTAGCTAGCTGAATAACGAAAGTGATGTACATATTTCCTACTGACTGAGTAATGGTTGTATCGATGGTTGGTTGGATGTTTTTTTTTTTACATAGATAGGCTAACAGGATATCAATAGAAAGAAACCATTCCTTGCCCCCCAAAAAATAATTTTGCACTTTGAGTAACAAGCACTAAGGGACCACAATGGAATTCGTTGATTTTATTGCGTTGTCCCTGACACATTTTATTTTATTAAACAGTTTTATTTTTTTTACTAAACTGTCAAATATATCTATCTCACTTTCTATCTAACTCAAATGGGCTGTTGAGAACTCTGATCATCACATTTCAGGCGCAAGCCAGCAGGTGGCAGTGTCTTTAAATGCAGCACTGCCTTAGTGCACTTCATGATCTGAGCATGAAATAACTTTGGTTGTGAACGTGGTTAATAAAAATGCGGAAATCCATTACATTTGCTTTGGTTTAGCAATCTATCTACCCTGTCTTAGTTAAAGTGTTGTGCAATATTGGAGGACAGGTGTCGTAACTGACATTTTTGTATTGTGCTTGATTATCCACTGGTATTAGTTTGACATATGTACTGAGCATCAAAAATCAGTTTTGAAAGATGTGGAAGAATTTGGGGTGAGCTGTTGTAACTTCTCAAGGGATATGTTCTGTGTTGGACTGTGATGTTATGCGTTTCATAGACTACTGGTATGTCTGCGTCCTAACACAAGGCCATTGTGTTCCGGAACTATTGATTTATAGAAGAAACTGTTGTGTGAATACAATATGATTGTATTATCACCTCCCACTATATAAGGGACATGTAACCATTTCATCCTTGCTGTGAAATTAGAGATGGCTCTCCTCTGCAGCTGCTTGTATTAAATATGTTTATTACATTGTTAAATATAGGATTATCACCACAGCAAGCAAAGTACTTGGAGTCAAACAGACAGGCCTGGATGAGATCTTTTAGGTCAGGGCCCTCCAAGTCTCACAAAATCATTTTAGACCCAAGCCACCCCTTGTACCCAGACTTTGAACCACTCCCCACTCCCCAATGGGCACAGGTATAGGGCACCCCTCAGCAAGAAAAACAGAACTAGACAATCATTTGTGCCAGGTGTGATATCCCTCCTAAATAGCTCGGGCTGATGTTCCTATCGAATCAGTAAGGCCAGCAGGCTAGTCATTTTTAAATGTTTTATTGGTATGTAACTGTTATGAAAGTTGTATTGTAATTTTGTTTTGTATTAAAACGCCACTTTAAACGTGTACATGACACTGCAACAACATTTCCCCATGGGGACAATAAAGTCAGTAAGTAAACCCTGCCTTAATCTTGGAATAAACTTTTCCACAACTGTGGTTCAGAGATTCAAGAGTTTTACTCCTGAGTTGAGGCTAACGAGTGGCATTGATCCTGTTATTATCATGTAATTTGTTTTGTTTATTGTCAATACATGTCTCAGGTTATCAAAGGATGCCTTCAGTCTTGGAACTACAGTTTTTGTCGATGGGCACGGTAAGTTAGCAAGGAGGGTCTGAGTGACACAAGCTCATCACATACCCCTTCCACCACAAGAAAGTGACCCAGATACTCCTCAGCATTGGGCTTCTGGTGCTCCTCTGTGGTGGGATTGAGAAGAGTGTGGGCACTGTTTGGTTACTCCTCATGTTTCAGCTGCTCTCTATCAGCACAGGGGTGTTGTACACAATTCTGGGGCTGGTAGTGTTTGGTGCATCTGCCCAGAATCAAGTGGAGGGGTTAGTTTCTGTATCCCTCTCCCTTATGGGTATGGCCACAGTGTACTCACTTATGGTTAAGGGCTTTCTTTTTGGGGTCAGTGTACCCATGTTAGCCCTGCCCTGGCTGTTTCTGCTCATAACATTTTTGGTCCCACACACTGTCTTACTCTGCAACGTCATCATCACAGGGCAGGATCTGTATCCTTACTCCAAATAACTGAAGCAGTCGGCAGTCGCCAGTTTCCTCCCAACACATTGGTGCAGCTGGCTTCTGTGTGAAGAAGCAGTGTGGCTTGGCAGGGTTGTGTTTCGGAGGACGCATGGCTCTCGACCATTGGCTTTTTCAAGTCCGTAGAGGAGTTGCAGCGATGGGACAAACTGTAACTACCAATTGGATGTCACCCAAAAAAATTTAAAAGCACCAAAACATTTCTATAATTAATTGGTTGTTGTGCACAGTAAAGAGAAGCCATAAATTACTCCCTAGTCTAAGTATAGCAATTCAATCATTATTATTTATTTACAATTGCATGTCTTCAAGTTATAATGTTTATATACAAATAGCTATTTTGCATAAACAACTGGATCAAGTGGTAATAGTCATGTAACAGGTCATGATGGAACACGTTATTCAATATATGTAATGCAAGAGAAAAAGTTCAAAGGCACACAAATGAAAACATGAACCCTGCCATATCACTACAATAGTTTAGGGGTTTCTCTATTAAAAGAAACTGCTGAACATCACCCTTATATCATCCATTTCATACAGTTAATGTTCAGCAGAACCTCAAGTTGAAGTAAATATTTTGTATCGGACCACCAACCAACAGCATAGAAAGACACCTCGATAAAATACTTACTGAGTGGCATAGTAGTAGGTGTCAGGTGCATCGGGTTCATTGTGTCAAGAACTGCAACGCTACTGGGTTTTTAGCGCTCAACAGTTTCCCGTGTGTATCAAGAATGGTCCACCACCCAAAGGACATCCAGACAACTTGACTACTGTGGGAAGCATTGGAGACAACATGGGCCAGCATCTCTGTGGAACGCTTTCAACACCTTGTAGAGTCCATACCTGACGAATTGAGGCTGTTATTAATATTGGGGAGGTGTTCCTAATGTTTTGTATACTACACACCAGAGGTAGTGATTGTCAGAACACACATACAGTGGGGCAAAAAAAGTATTTATTCAGCCACCAATTGTGCAAGTTCTCCCACTTAAAAAGATGAGAGAGACCTGTAATTTTCATCATAGGTACACTTCAACTATGACAGACAATATGAGAGAAAAATATCCATTTTTTATTAATTTATTTGCAAATTATGGTGGAAAATAAGTATTTGGTCACCTACAAACAAGCAAGATTTCTGGCTCTCACAGACCTGTAACTTCTTCTTTAAGAGGCTCCTCTGTCCTCCACTTGTTACCTGTTTTAATGGCACCTGTTTGAACTTATCAGAATAAAAGACACCTGTCCACAACCTCAAACAGTCACATTCCAAACTCCACTATGGCCAAGACCAAATAGCTGTCAAAGGACACCAGAAACAACATTGTAGACCTGCACCAGGCTGGGAAGACTGAATCTGCAATAGGTAAGCAGCTTAGTTTGAAGAAATCAACTGTGGGAGCAATTATTAGGAAATGGAAGACATATAAGACCACTGATAATCTCCCTCGATCTGGGGCTCCACGCAAGATCTCACCCCGTGGGGTCAAAATGATCACAAGAACGGTGAGCAAAAATCCCAGAAACACACGGGGGGACCTAGTGAATGACCTGCAGAGAGCTGGGACCAAAGAATGCTGAGTTGCATCCAAGAACACCATACCTACTGTGAAGCATGGGGGTTGAAACATCATGGGGCTGTTTTTCTGCAAAGGGACCAGGACGACTGATCCGTGTAAAGGAAAGAATGAATGGGGCCATGTATCGTGAGATTTTGAGTGAAAACCTCCTTCCATCAGCAAGGGCATTGAAGATGAAACGTGGCTGGGTCTTTCAGCATGACAATGATCCCAAACACACTGACCGGGAAACGAATGAATTTCAAGGTCCTGGAGTGGCCTAGCCACTAGATCTCAACCCCATAGAAAATCTTTGGAGGGAGTTGAAAGTCTGTGTTGCCCAGCAACAGCCCCAAAACATCACTGCTCTAGAGGAGATCTGCATGGAGGAATGGGCCAAAATACCAGCAACAGTGTGTGAAAACCTTGTGAAAACTTACAGAAAACGTTTGACCTCTGTCATTGCCAACAAAGGGTATATAACAAAGTATTGAGATAAACTTTTGTTATTGACCAAATACTTATTTTCCACCATAATTTGCAAATAAATTCATAAAAAATCCTACAATGTGTATCTGATCTAAAAACAATAACACAAACATTAGTTATGCATTCTGCAATGAGAAAAGCAGTGTTTAATTTGTTCTTTACTGTTTACAGCCAATCATTGTGAGCTGTGGGCAGGTCATCTCTGCTATTCCCATAGAGACACAACATATAGATCAATCTGTTGATTCATATGGCCATTTTGGTTGGCTTGGTTGAATTGACAATCATCCATTCAAGATGCTAAAGAATCATATACTATGGAAGGTCCTTGAGAGTAAATGCCAGTGTATTCTATGGCTGCCATGAGTACATGCCTTTCTGTCTCCTCAGTCTGGAAGGGTGACTCGGCTGATAGAGAAAATATGATGAGGTGAACTCGTCCTCCTATTCTGAGGACTTTTCCATCTACTCCTTCACTGACTGTGAATCTGAGGTAAAAGAGTTGTACCCTACCGTCCTTGTCTTTGTTGAGTGACATCACTGTGAGGAGGATGGTCTCTGACAAGTTGACTGATACCCAGTGTGATGATGAGGATCATGTAAGGAGGACACCACCGCTGAAAGTTAAGGATGAGGAGGATATAAAAGGTAACAAAGCTTGAAGTGAGTTATATGGTAGAAGACGACGATCTGTCTCTCCACTCCTACGACGAGTCAGACTTCCTGGTTAGTTCTGCATATTGCATGGGGGATTGGAAATGATACAGACAATTATATTGATAGATCTCAAAATGTATCTGCAATATTAAAGCAGATCTCTCCCCCACACACACGTTTTTGAATAACTCTTGCTGAATGTGGAGAATGGACTATGACCAGCTAGCTCTCTGACACACAGCTTGATGATGGCAATGACGCCTCTACTGAGGACAGTCCAGAGCCTCCAAAGGAACCACAAGGACCAGTGAAGGACCATCGACTGGTAGGCATCTTTTAAATTTGTGTGTGTGTGTGTCACATCTCAATGGTTTGACCCTATGTCTGTAGAGATGATTGTGGCCAAGGCCAACCTCCTCCTCCCTGCCTCTGTGAGTTCACTGAATAAGGTGTCACGCCAGCTTGAGGTGGTCCCCACTGTCCGGCCCTGCGGACAGCAGCTGGACAAGAAGACACAGTGGACCAACACCAACGAGGAGAGTCTGAGGAGGATCAAAGAGAACCTGACCTCAATAGAATTCAACCTGGAGGAAGGTCTGAAGATGCACAATGATGGTCAGGACATCAATCAAGAGGCCGAAGAAGAATGAGGGATGCTGTAGAGGATGGATTGCAAAGTGGATGGGGAGGAGGAAGGAGAGACTGAGGGACAAAGACATGGCTAGGGAGGTCAAGAGGATGGGTGAGAAGGTGAGGGCACTGATCCAAGTGATGAAGAGAACTGCAGTGAAGGTGATCTTAAGGCAGTAGACCTGGACAGTTGGCTGAATGACATGGAGGTTGAAATTATAGACAGCATGGCAGAAATGCAGACCATTATAGTCGAACAGGCTCCTCAAGTCTGAAAAAAATAACAATGTCCAGAGTTTTGTAAGTTACTCCTACTTATTGAGTGTAGTCATGTATCTGCAATGTGTTTAATGTGTTTGTTATTAACATAGCACTTTCTTGATATTTGACTTGTTTCTGGTCCTACAGAGCCCAGGGAAGGTCTCTGGTCCTGTGTCTGGCAAGACTGGCCTCTCTCCTCTTGAGACCTCAGCAACCCGGACCCTGGCTGAAGCCCTACGGGCCCTGCCCTCTGCTGTGGCCCCTCCCTCCCCAGATAATGTCCCAAGGCCTCTGACTCCTCTCAGCCCTGTAGTTATCACTCCGTCCTCTACAGAGAACTTCCCATACCGCCGCAGCCCTCGGCTGGCCCCCATAACCAACCTGAGTGTAACCGCCCCCACAGGTGAGAGGAAATACAAGAAGGGTATATTTCCCGGAAGTCCTAGGTATAGTAGCTCAAGAGAAGAGAAAACCCATAAGCTTACATTACTTTATCTCCTTGTCCAAAATATTCAGGAAGGGAAGGTCAATAAGAAAAAGAAGTGCAAGGCCAAAAAAGTAGTTAAGCAAAAGAAGGCCGGTAAGATGCAACAGATGGAAAATGTTGGAGGAAGTAAGGAGGAGGACCAGAAGAGGAAATAGAGGGAGAAGTGGAACATAACCAGGGAATACTAGACTAGAAAATTCTAGAAATAGAATGAGGTAGCAGAGAAAGAGCAGCTATCTGAGGTGCCTTAATACTATTATTAACTGGTTACCAATGTAATTAGAGCAGTAAAAATAATGTTTTGTCATACCCGTAGTATATTGTTGTAAACACACACACAGATTTTGAGTATTGGTTACTCCTACAACACACACAAATGTAATTTCAGAGACAGGAACTATGATTAGCAAATACTTATATTGGTCTCGTTCTTATATTTTGAGACATGCATCATTCTTTAAAAATATATATATATTGGTCCCCATACTGCCTAGCCAGGTGGCTTGTGATAATGAGTTGGATTTACATAGTGCTTAGAAGCGCTTTCACATTCTTAGGCTTGGAAATATAGCCAGGAGAAGCAGGGTCAACACCTCTACTCATGCCATAAGTGCCATGACATATTTAGTAACCACAGAGAGATAAGACCTCTGTCTCCACATTCTCATCCAAAGGACAGCACCAACCTTAGGGCAGTGTCACTGGTATTGGGGTCTTAGGTCTCATTTGGACAAAGGGAAGAGAAGATGCCCTTTACTGGTCTCCTTGCAATATCTGGTCTCCCACACAGAGATGGAAACCTACACCTGTTTAGACCCTGGAGGATATGGCTTCAGATGAAAGACAGCAGAGAGATGCAGAACGTAAAAGCTTCAAACACATTGATATGCAAATTCAGGACCATTGTACTCTGAAGTGGAGCATGCATCTGGTCTGAAGCATGTCAAAAGAGTAGAAATGAATTGGGACTGGAGGAATACATCACTTTTAAACTAAATTAGCATGTATCTGATTTAGATACACTCATCTGTACTTTTTTGTTTGAAATGGGACTTTCCAATAAAGCTTTTTATATTCCAATTATTTGTGTCAGACAGATTTGTCTTAATGAATTACATCAGGGGTTCTTAAACTTTTTACAGCAAGGGAATATTATTGTACTGACATTACCTAAATGTTATCAGTGGGGGGTGTTTAATCTGCTGTTCTGGTCTATATCCCACGGTAGGTGGTGGTAGAGCACCAATAAATAGTTGGATTTTTCACCAGAAACCCAAGAAGGCAGGCAGAGACTTTTGTTACCATGCAACAAGGAGATACTTGTGAAAAGTACTAGTTCCAGAATTGGCTGCTGTATACATAGCGTGCGTGTGTGTATGTGTTGGTATCTACTGTACTTATGGCGCAAAAGCATGCAAGCAGTTGCTCCCGATGCCATTTCGGTACACTGCAGCATCCACCGAGAGGCTCTTGCTGCCAAAGGAATGCCTGACAGCTTGAAAGACATTTTGGAAACTACTGGGCAAATGGTTTACTTTGTTAAAGCAAGGCCCCTGATCTCTCGTGTATTATCTGCACTATGCAATGATATGGGCAGCGACCATGTAACGTTTGTACAACAAACAGAAGTGCGCTGGTTATCAAGGGGCAAAGTATTGACACATATTTTTAGAATTGAGCGACGAGCTTAAAGTTTTCTTTACTGACCATCATTTTCACTTGTCTGACCGCTTGCATGATGATGAGTTTCTCACACGACTGGCCTATCTAGGTGATGTTTTTTCTCTCCTGAATGATCTGAATCTAAGATTACAGGGACACTCCGTAACAATTTTGAGGGTGCGGGACAAAATTGAGGCTATGATTAAGAAGTTGGCGCTCTTCTCTGTCAGCATTACAAGGACAACACACAGGTATTTCCATCATTGTATGATTTTTTTGCGTGCAAATGAACTACAGCTTACGGACAATGTCAAATGTGATATAGCGAAGCACCTGAGTGAGTTGGGTGAGCAATTAAGCAGGTACTTTCCCGAAACGAATGACACAAACAACTGGATTCATTATCCCTTTCATGCCCTGCCTCCAGTCCACTTACCTTTATCTGAACAAGAGAAATTGCAACAACCGCTTCTGTGAAAATTGAATTTAATCAGAAGCCATTGCCAGATTTCTGGATTGGGCTGCGCTCAGAGTATCCTGCCTTGGCAAATCGCCTGTTAAGACACTGATGCACTTTGCAACCACGTACCTATGTGAGAGTGGATTCTCATCCCTCACTAGCATGAAAACTAAATACAGGCACAGACTGTGTGTGGAAAATGACTTAAGACTTAGACTCTCTCCAATACAACCCAACATTGCAGAGATATGTGCATCCTATCAAGCACACCCTTCTCATTAACCTGTGGTGAGTTATTCACAATTTTCGATGAACAAATAAAGTTTTATATGTAAGATAGCTAAATAAAGAGCAAAATTATTGATAATTAATATATTCTTATTTGTGCCCTGGTCCTATAAGAGCTCATTGTCACTTTCCACGAGCCGAGTTGTGACAAACTCACACTCGTTCTTATGTTTAATAAATGTATCGTATAGTGTGTGTGTGGCAGGCTTACAGTGATGGCAAACAACAACATTTGAGAGTGCGCTGACCCTGATGCTAGAGGGGGTACGTAGCTGGAGGTTGAATATTTGAATGGGTACGGGACTATAAAAAGTTTGGGAACCACTGCCCTAGATGTTAACCTATTTCATTTGGGTGAGGGGTTATTATGGGAAAAAAAATGATTCTCTATTTTGGAATAAACCGATAGATTTTTGTTATAAAATAAAGAGTGCAGCCAGACCTTTGTTGTTTCCCATCAGATTAGAAAAGTTGGAGATAATATACATTAAATGTTACACATTGTTTTTGTAGACCCACTCCAATTTGCATACTGCCCAAACAGATCCACAGGGGATGCAATCTCTATTGCACTCCACACTGCCCTTTCCCACCTGTACAACACGCTGATCCTCAACACTGGAGCCCCTCAGGGGTGTGTGCTCAGTCCCCTCCTGTACTCCCTGTTCACCCACGACTGCTTGGCCATGCACGACTCCAACACCATCATTAAGATTGCAGACTATGCAACAGTGGTAGGCCAAATCACCGACAACGACGAGACAGCCTATAGGGAGGGTTCAGAGACCTGGACGGGTGGTGCCAGAATATCAACCTATCCCTCAACGTAACCAAGACTAAGGAGATGATTGTGGCCTACAGGAAAAGGAGGATCAAGCACGCCCCCATTCTCATCAATGGGGCTGTAGTGGAGGTTCTACAGCTGCAACATCGAGAGCGTTGCATCACTGCATGGTACGGCAACTGCTCGGCCTCCAACCGCAAGGCACTACAGAGGGTTGTGCGTACGGCCCAGTACATCACTGGGGTTAAGCTGCCTGCCATCCAGGACCTCTACACCAGGCGGTGTCAGCGGAAGGCCCTAAAACTTGTTAGAGACCCCAGACACTCCAGTCATAGACTGTTCTCTCTACTACCACATGGCAAGCGGTACCTGAGTGCCAAGTCTTGGACCAAAAGGCTTCTCAACAGTTTTTCCCCCAAACCATAAGACTCCCGAATCAAATGGCTACCCCGACTATTTGCAATGTGTACCCCCCCCCCCACCGCTCTTTTATGCTGCTGCTACTCTCTGTTTATCATATATGGATAGTCACTTTAACCATACCTTCATGTACATACTATCTCAATTAGCCTGACTAACCGGTGCCCCCTCACATTGGCTACCCCGACTATCTGCATTGTGTCCCGCCACCCACCACCCACCAGCCCCTCTTTTACGCTACTGCTACTCTCTGTTTATCATATATGCATAGTCACTTTAACCATACCTTCATGTACATACTACCTCAATCAGCCCGACTAACCGGTGCCTGTATATAGCCTTGCTACTGTTATTTTTCACTGTATTTTTACTGTTGTTTTTATTTCTTTACTAATCTACTGTTCACCTAATACCTTTTTTTAACTTAAAAATTGCACTGTTGTTTAGAGCCTGTAAGTACGCATTTCACTGGGTCTACACCTGTTGTATTCCGCGTACCTGACAAATAAACTTTCAAATCAAATCAAATGTTATTTGTCACATACACATGGTTAGCAGATGTTAATGCGAGTGTAGCGAAATGCTTGTGCTTCTAGTTCCGACAATGCAGTAATAACCAACAAGTAATCTAACTAACAATTCCAAAACTACTGTCTTATACACACAAGTGTAAGGGGATAAAGAATATGTACATAAAGATATATGAATGAGTGATGGTACAGAGCGGCATAGGCAAGATACAGTGGATGGTATCGAGTACAGTATATACATATGAGATGAGCATGTAAACAAAGTGGCATAGTTAAAGTGGCTAGTGATACATGTATTACATAAAGATGCAGTAGATGATATAGAGTACAGTATATACGTATACATATGAGATTAATAATGTAGGGTATGTAAACATTATATTAGGTAGCATTGTTTAAAGTGGCTAGTGATATATTTTATATCATTTCCCATCAATTCCCATTATTAAAGTGGCTGGAGTTGAGTCAGTGTGTTGGCAGCAGCCACTCAATGCTAGTGGTGGCTGTTTAACAGTCTGATGGCCTTGAGAAAGAAGCTGTTTTTCAGTCTCTCGGTCCCAGCTTTGATGCACCTGTACTGACCTCGCCTTCTGGATGATAGCGGGGTGAACAGGCAGTGGCTCAGGTGGTTGTTGTCCTTGATGATCTTTATGGCCTTCCTGTAACATCGGGTGGTGTAGGTGTCCTGGAGGGCAGGTAGTTTGCCCCCGGTGATGCGTTGAACAGACCTCACTATCCTCTGGAGAGCCTTACGGTTGTGGGCGGAGCAGTTGCCGTACCAGGCGGTGATACAGCCCGCCAGGATGCTCTCGATTGTGCACCACCTCACTTTGTGAGTGCTTTTGGTGACAAGCCGAATTTCTTCAGCCTCCTGAGGTTGAAGAGGCGCTGCTGCGCTTTCTTCACGATGCTGTCTGTGTGGGTGGACCAATTCAGTTTGTCTGTGATGAGTATGCCGAGGAACTTTAAACTTGCTACCCTCTCCACTACTGTTCCATCGATGTGGATAGGGGGGTGTTCCCTCTGCTGTTTCCTGAAGTCCACAATCATCTCCTTAGTTTTGTTGACGTTGAGTGTGAGGTTATTTTCCTGACACCACACTCCGAGGGCCCTCACCTCCTCCCTGTAGGTCGCCTCGTCGTTGTTGGTAATCAAGCCTACCACTGTTGTGTCGTCCGCAAACTTGATGATTGAGTTGGAGGCGTGCGTGGCCACGCAGTCGTGGGTGAACAGGGAGTACAGGAGAGGGCTCAGAACGCACCCTTGTGGGGCCCCAGTGTTGAGGATCAGCGGGGTGGAGATGTTGTTGCCTACCCTCACCACCTGGGGGCGTCCCGTCAGGAAGTCCAGTACCCAGGGACCCAGGGTCTCGAGCTTGATGACGAGCTTGGAGGGTACTATGGTGTTAAATGCCGAGCTGTAGTCAATGAACAGCATTCTCACATAGGTATTCCTCTTGTCCAGATGGGTTAGGGCAGTGTGCAGTGTGGTTGAGATTGCATCGTTTGTGGACCTATTTGGGCGGTAAGCAAATTGGAGTGGGTCTAGGGTGTCAGGTAGGGTGGAGGTGATATGGTCCTTGACTAGTCTCGCACTTCATGATGACGGAAGTGAGTGCTATGGGGCGGTAGTCGTTTAGCTCAGTTACCTTAGCTTTCTTGGGAACAGGAACAATGGTGGCCCTCTTGAAGCATGTGAGAACAGCAGACTGGGATAGGGATTGATTGAATATGTCCGTAAACACACCAGCCAGCCTGTCTGCGCATGCTCTGAGGGCGCGGCTGGGGATGCCGTCTGGGCCTGCAGCCTTGCGAGGGTTAACACGTTTAAATGTTTTACTCACCTCGGCTGCAGTGAAGGAGAGGCCGCATGTTTTGGTTGCAGGCTGTGTCAGTGGCACTGTATTGTCCTCAAAGCGGGCAAAAAAGTTATTTAGTCTGCCTGGGAGCAAGACATCCTGGTCCGTGACGGGGCTGGTTTTCTTTTTGTAATCCGTGATTGACTGTAGACCCTGCCACATACCTCTTGTGTCTGAGCTGTTGAATTGAGATTCTACTTTGTCTCTATACTGACGCTTAGCTTGTTTGATTGCCTTGCGGAGGGAATAGCTGCACTGTTTGTATTCGGTCATGTTTCTGGTCACCTTGCCCTGATTAAAAGCAGTGGTTCGCGCTTTCAGTTTCACGCGAATGCTGCCATCAATCCACGGTTTCTGGTGTGGGAATGTTTTAATCGTTGCTATGGGAACGACATCTTCAACGCACGTTCTAATGAACTCGCACACCGAATCAGCGTATTCGTCAATGTTGTTGTCTGACGCAATACGAAACATATCCCAGTCCACGTGATGGAAGCAGTCTTGGAGTGTGGAATCAGATTGGTTGGACCAGCGTTGAACAGACCTCAGCGTGGGAGCTTCTTGTTTTAGTTTCTGTCTGTAGGCAGGGAATAACAAAATGGAGTCGTGGTCAGCTTTTCCGAAAGGAGGGCGGGGCAGGGCCTTATATGCGTCGCGGAAGTTAGAATAGCAGTGATCCAAGGTTTTGCCAGCCCTGGTTGCGCAGTCGATATGCTGATTAGCCTTGTTAAAATCCCCAGCTACAATGAATGCAGCCTCAGGATGTATGGATTCCAGTTTGCAAAGAGTCAAATAAAGTTAGTTCAGAGCCATCGATGTGTCTGCTTGGGGGGGAATATATACGGCTGTGATTATAATCGAAGAGAATTCCCTTGGTAGATAATGCGGTCGACATTTGATTGTGAGGAGAGAGATTAAAGTAGATGTCACGTGTCAAAATTTTGATTGATGACCCTATGTGAACCTATGTGAACTCTATGTGAACCCTATGTAGTGATGACGTGTGCATGTCTTCTGGTCAGGCAAGCCTGGTTAGGTGGGGGCTATGGGTTGAGTAAGGGTCCATTTGACAGGCCGTTAATGATTGATGACCCAAGCCTGATTTATGACCCTATGTAATGATTTATGACCCTATGTCATGTAGAAGGGTGCATGCCCAGGGGTGTTGTTGGGGTTGAGTAAGTGACCATGTGTCAGGTCAACCTGTTACTGTTTCTCACGGTTTGGGGTGGTTAATGCCCCTTATAAAGCGCCTGAACAATACCTGTTTAAGACTGTACATGATAACCCCCCTGAATATTAAACAAAAATGACACCTATGCCAATTTTAGGGATGTTATGCTCGGCTTGTCATGAACCCAGTGACCAAAGCCTTGAAGAAGTTCTGTGTGAAGCTCCAGAATGTTTTAAAGGATTTTTGGGTACGAGTGAGGGCCACATGTCTTACATATTCCACCCGGAGGATTCTACGGTAAAGATATTCACAGACCGTGGACCCAAGCCCCTTTATCCTGCAAAACCTGGGAGTTTTCCCCCGGCTCTGGGGATGAGAGAATGGCTAAACATCAGGCTGGCTCTTTGTAAAATTGAACAGGTCCTGAGTGGTACAAATGTGCCAGGATATGCGTTGGAAGAACAGGTCTGCGGCCGCAGTGATCTCAAGGCTCTAAGAATTGCTTCAATGGACTATAGCCCTGACAACAAAGTGACAATTTTAGCCTGTGACCTTTATGATAAGTATAATGCTACAAAGTCTGTCAATTCTCCTGTAGCTTCCAGAGCACGCAAACATGTAAACTTTTTTATTCCTGTGTTTAGTTTTAAATGGGTGGATTATCCAATTTTCATAACACTTATGAATAAGCTGGACATTCTCTTCCAAAATGGGGAACAGTTAAAGCGCTGGGCGAGGCTTTCCTTGAGACAGAGTCAAGACCAAAAGGCCCGACGGAGGATCTACCCCTGGAGTGAAAACTTACCAAGTGTTGATGGACCTAGCAAGAGAGCCTTGCCTTTTGAGGGCGAACTCGACACGGACAATGGCTGTTGGTTGCATAAGCTCCCAGGATCTGTAAGAAAGGCATCGTAAAATACCTTAAGAATGTAAGGATATAAAATGTATGTACTAAATATTTTGAATGAAATAAATGGTTTTAAAATCAGAATCTCACCACGTTATGAACTCTCGCGTTTGTTCACTCTTAGCGCAGTCTGTCCCTGAGAAAAAACTTGCGGAAAAAGCCATGTGCGCGCGTATGTGCGTGAGGGAGTTTTCTGTAGTGGCTGTGTGTGTGTGTGTGTGTGTGTGTGTGTTTCAAAAACAGAAAAAGGGGGGCGGGTTGTTTGTTAAAAAAATACCCTTGCAGTCGTTTGAAACCAAGGTTTACACTAGCCTGCAAAACAGATGCCTACCCCCCAACAATAATATTGTGTCTTACGACTCCTAATCTTAAAGGCCTTTCATAAAACTATTTTTTAGGTGGGCTAAAAAGTCATTCATCCCAGCGATGTCGAGACCAACCCACCCCCATGCATCTAGGTGCTAGCACCCCGGAGATTTTAGAAGATCCAAAAGGATCCTAATGTTTAGACACACCCAATACCATGTGTTTGAAATGTGTCAAATATACCATGGGCGGGGGTATAGCCCGAAAAAAAACGACAAACCCCAAATGCTATGTAAAAATCATTCAGGGGTTTTTCTCTAGGTCGTAGGGTACAAAAGCGCTAGAAACCATGGGCAATGTTAGCAGCGTTTTAGTTCCGATGCAAACAGCACCTCCAGAAACTCCAAGAATCGTTATCGGACTGAAGCGTTAAAAAAGATAATCGGGGAAAACAGTCTAATGGATCTATCGCAAGGTGAGTTCTTGAAATAAATCTTTATTAGATTTGGTTGTTGTGGGGAATTGTTTGAAAAGCGTGGGATGTTATAGAAATATTAAACAATCATTAGGATCAGTATGCTTACCGTATAACAAGGCAATATTAGCTAAAGTGATTATAGCTTTAATATTGTCGAATGTTTTATAGATTCTGAAGCATTCACGCAGATACTCCGAGGTATAACTGAGCTCGAACCATCCAATGGGGCTCCGGAACAAAGTGCAGACAAACAAACGCCTACCCTGAATTGTAAACGTAAGTAAGCTCCAAGAATTCCATACATAAAAATATTTATACCTTAAAAACAAAAAGTGTGGGCATCTTATATTAAAAGTTATTTTATATGTTTACAGAGGACCTAAAGCCTAGAAGGTTAAACGAGGCCCTATGGAGCCTGAACGGTTTCTGCGAAGCATATGACTACGAGACAATTCTGCCCTACTCCCAGGATGTATTTACACAAAAGCAGCGAACAGAGACTTTAAACGGCAGGTCAACTCCCCTTGGCCAGGACAACGTTGTCCCCCATATTTCTAAACACCAAAGGATAATTAGTGCTCAGATCCACAGTTCCGCTTCACCCGAACAATTCTACTTGGCCGATATTCACGAGACGTCGTTCCAAGGACAAGGTATGAATCAATTATATATTATTATTTATATATATTATTATTTTAATATTTATATATTTTTTTTTATGCCGGAATATGTTAAAACAAGGCCTAATGCTGTTTTTTTTTTTTTTTTTTTTTTTTTTCAGGCTCACCATCTACCGAACCTGCAGATGCTGTAATACAGGTTGAACAAAGACATCAGCCCCTGGTTTCAGAGCTTCTTCAGAACAGCCCTCGTCAAAAAAGCCGAGGTATTTAATTAATGTATTGTTAATATATAGGCTTATATCTGAAATGTATTTGGCATTTTTAACATATTTTAGGGTTAATAACCTATTTTTGTATGTATTATTTTTATTTCAGACTCCTCACCGGCTTATAAAGACAACGCACAAACATCGGAGGATGCCCAGACAAGCATCCCCGAGGAGGCTCCAAAGACACCAGTCAAGAAAACAGCGAAACCTGATGATTTCAAAGATTTAAATGACATTTCTGAGGTAGACGATTTGATGTTCTGTGAAGCTGCCAACCTTCTTGAATCGGCCAATTCTGTGGGGGAAACAGCAGATTCTGAAATAGACCAAGAACGTTTTTTCAAAGCGTTTACCCTGGGTTTAAAATCACGAAAGGCTCTACTCCAGAGGCGCATGTGTATTCTACTCGAGCATCAATACAATCAGGATGTGTCATTCTGGCGTAGCGAGCTACCCCGTATGTTAAAAAACATTAGGGCTAAAACAAGCAAATACCGCTGTTAAAAAACACACATGTAAACACACACACACACACATCCTTAATTAGACAGATGGCGCCCCCTATAGACCAAAGTGAGACAATTGAAACCCTCTTAGCCATGATCCCTACAGAGCTCCAAGATATAGTTAACCATATGAATGATTCGGGGGTAATTGACATAATGACAATAGATGAAAATCTATTATCACAGATTCCCTCCGAACTCATAGACATTATTACACGTATGAATGAGTCAGGGCCTTCCGAGGAAAACATGTTAACACAGATTCCCGAAACCATCATATCTCTAATTACCCAGCTTAACGCGAGCCCTAGGTTTAATTCGGCCCCACAGACACCTCTAAGACAGCCTTTAACAACATTGTCCGAAGAGTCTGAAAGTCAATATGATGTTTTTGAACAGTTGGACAAATGTCTAGCAAATCTGGAGGGGGGCGGTCTTGAGATCAGTGTACAGAACGAGAGCGCTAGGTTTAATTCGGCACCCCAGACACCTATAAATCAGCCTTTAACACCAATGTCCGAAGAGTCTGAAACCCAATACGATGTTTTTGAACAGTTGGACAATTGCCTAGCAAATCTGGAGGGGGGAGGTCTTGATCGAAGTGTACATGTTTTGCGTCGAAATAAATTCAGCAATATTGAGGTTCGCCAGTTTTTCAATTTCGCATGGGGGGGTCAGATTCGGGAATATGCTGTGTTTTACGTAATGCTTATGGACACTTTGAATGAACTGTTAGCGAGGATTAGAGATTATAGCGAACCTAGGGATCTCTTACAGTTGGAAATTTGTGGAGACAGTCTACAGAGCAAGGTATCGCTTATTTTACAGAATGGTGAAGCAGAGCTTGAACAATTTGTTAAACTGCTAGAACGCCTTGTTCAGTGAAATTTAAACGTGCTAGCAGATAGGACCCTCGAACTTGTAGTACAATTAGTACGACAACCACAAGGGGGCGGGGGTCAGAGACGAAAGCTCGAGAGTTTAATGCAGTCCGAAATCATAAGCAATAAAAGGGCCTATCTCATAAACGTTCACAATCCAGGTAATAAGCTATGTTTTGCCATAGGTTTGGCCCACTTACTCAGCCCAGGATGTACTGATCAAGCCGCGTTACAAAAAGCTCGAGAGCTACAAACTGCGGTGGGTCTCGGTATACAGGATGCTGTGGCTTTCTCAGACATAGTCAAATTTGAAAACTTTCTGAACATCAAGATTGTGGTTTTGTACCACAGTAGGGCTAATGACGCTCTCCTCAAGTTCCAAAATATACCCGAACCACATCCTAAGACTATGTACTTTTATGTGCAAAATGAGCATTACTATGCCGTAACTAACATCACAGCCTTTTTAGGCGCTCCATATGTCTGTCCAGCCTGTCATACCGGCTACACACGCATGGGGGGGCACTCGTGCCGTTACAACTGTTCAGTATGTCTGGATAAACATTGCCCTATGCAGCCGCTAAACTTGACCCCCTGTGCGGATTGTCACCGCACATGTCGTTCGGCCTACTGTTACGAAAAACACAAAACTGAAACATGGCATCCCAAGGCATGTAAATCTGTAAGCAGTTGTGACATTAACAAGAAATGTCCAAAATGTCATTGCAATTACAACCTTAAAATAGATAGCCCTAAACCTCATGTTTGTGGAATTATACACTGCCCAATCTGTAAAGGTCCTTTGAAAAGCAGAGACGCGGAAGCGGTTCAAGAAGTAACACATGAGTGTTACATTCAGCCCTTGGCTGAAGATGAACATACAGAGAAATATGTGTTTTATGATTTTGAGACAAATCAGCAATCAGGGGTTCATTTGCCTATTTTTGTGTCAACCATGACTTTCAAGGGTGAAAAATGGTCGGCCGAGGGACCCAATTGTGCCCGGCTCTTTCTAAAACATTTTAGAAAAGCCCAGTACAGAAACTTCACGTTTATAGCTCACAATGCTAGGGCCTATGACGCCTATCTGCTTCTGAACCCTTTGATACAGCAAGGCGTGGCCCCCAGTGTCATAGCTCAAGGGAGTAAAATATTATGCTTTGTTGACCCCGCCTTCAAACAGAGATACATTGACAGCTTAAGCTTCTTACCCATGAGATTGGCTCAAATGCCAGAGGCCTTGGGTTTTGAAAACTCTGTCAAAGGCTATTTCCCTCATTTCTTCACATCTGAGGAGAATCTACATTATATAGGATCTTATCCAGCCCCCGAAATGTACGGGTGTGATCAAATGTCTCCCAAAGAGCGTGAGAGATTCATGACATGGTACGAGACCGTAAGACATGGCACTTTTGATTTCCATAAAGAGATGGAATCATACTGTGACAATGACGTTGTTATACTTCGTGAAGGATGCCTCAGATTCAGAGAAGAGGTAATCAAAGATGCGGGCATTGACCCCTGGAGCTGTACAACTATTGCATCAGCGTGCATGAAAACCTATCGTACACACTATCTAACTCCTGAATCTATAGCTATCCCATCGCCAGACAACTACCGACGCCAATTCAAGGCCTACTCTAGTGGTTCCATTCAATGGTTGGAGTACTTGGCCCAGGATAAAGATATTTTTATCCAACATGCTTTGAATCGGGGGGAGAAGGCTTTTGGGCCTTACCATGTAGATGGATACACACAGATTGACGGGGTTGAGACAGTGTATGAGTACAACGGTTGTTTCTTCCACGGTTGTAAATTATGCTTTGTCCCCCACACCTTGTGTGTCCTAACCCAAAAGACTTTTGGGGAAATGTACCAAGAGTTTCAAGACAAACTGAATTCTTTAAAGGCTACTTACGGGTTAAAAGTTGTGGTTTTGTGGGAGCACGAATGGACAGCCCTCAAAAAGGCAGATCCTAGTGTTAAGGCCTTCCTTACCCATTATGACCCTCCAGAGCCCCTGGAACCGCGACAGGCCTTGTTTGGAGGCCGGACCAATGCTTTGACATTGCGTTATGTAGCTCAACCCGACGAGACAATAGGCTATGTAGATTTTACATCCCTATATCCTCATGTAATGAGTTCCTCATTCTATCCTATAGGGCATCCTGAAATTATTCACAGCGACTTTGACGAACCCCAAAATTATTTTGGTTTAATCAAAGCGACTGTCTACCCTCCTAGGGGGCTGTTTATACCTGTGTTGCCTTACAAGGGTCCTAAAGGAAAACTTTTCTTTCCCCTTTGTCGCACATGCTGTGAAAACCACAACCAGGAAAACCCCTGTGATCACACAGATCAAGAAAGAGCCCTGACCGGTGTATGGGTCACTGTAGAATTCTCTAAGGCTTTAGAGAAGGGGTATCGTGTGGCCAAAATCTTTGAAGTGTGGAACTTTTCCAGGAAATCAGACACACTTTTTAAAGAGTACATCAAAACCTTCTTGAGATGCAAGCAGATGGCTTCAGGCTATCCTGCATCGGTCACAGATCAAGAAAGTAAAGACCAGTACATTCAAGACTACCATGACAGAGAAGGCATACTTCTTGACCCTGACAGAATAGAGGTCAACAAAACCAAAAGAAATGTGTCGAAATTGTACTTGAACTCCCTTTGGGGGAAATTAGCGCAGAGATGCAATATGCTAACAACTTCGATCATTAAAGACCCCGAAGAATTTTTGGAATTTGTTTTTTCGGACCAATACGAAATTTCACATTTTTCCTTCTTGAGTCAAGACATTGCCTTGGTGCAATGGAGGCGCCACCAAAAGTGGGTTCTACCCCCGGGTAATGTAAATGTGTTTCTTGCAGCATTTACCACAGCCTATGGCCGCCTTGAACTGTACACCCTCATGGAACAGCTTCAGAGGCGGGTTCTTTACCACGACACAGACTCTGTGGTCTATGTAAGCAAACCGGGGGATTGGACCCCCCCACTTAGCAACTATCTTGGGGGTTTAACGAGTGAACTCGAAGAGGGTGACCATATTACAGAATGGTCCTCATGTGGTCCAAAAAGCTATGCTTTTAGGACTAAAGCCAATCACGTGGTGTTGAAAGCCAAAGGCGTGACTCAAAACTATGAAAATGCACCGCGTGTAAACTTGGAATCAATCACGCGCTCGAGGGGTTCGTAAAGGACAAGAATAGTGACTTGGAGATTTTGAGCTCCTACAACAAAATAGTGAGGGATAAAAAGGGGTTCCATCTAAGAAACGCACCACTCACTAAAAGATTCAGGGTAGTCTATGACAAGAGACAGCTATTGCCTGACGGTACCACATTGCCCTTTGGCTACTGACTTATGCTACAAGCCCCAGTGTGTCTTAAAGCTTAAGATATTATGACTGCTGTCGAGGGTTTTGACCCCCGTCTACAATTGCCTTTTTCAGCATTAATTGCAGGCCCTTCAAACAGTGGTAAAACTTTTTTTGTAAAAAGTATTTTAGAGAATTCTGAACATGTGTTATCTCAAAAGCCTGACAATATTGTATGGTGTTATTCATGTTACCAACCTCTGTATGATGAATTATTGAAGACAATAAAAATCAAGTTTGTTGAAGGAATACCCGATTCTCTGTCTGATGATGAACTTCTCCCCCCACATGTAAATAATCTGCTGGTTTTGGACGATATGCTATTTGCTGGTAGCGAACACCCTGAAATTGCACGAGCTTTTACCCAATATACTCATCATAGAAACCTGTCCGTGCTTTACTTGGTCCAGAATGTGTTTCACCAAGGTAAAAATAGTCGGACCATTAGCTTGAATGCCAACTACATGGTATTGTTTAAAAATCCTAGAGACAAACTGCAAATTAGCACTCTAGCTCAGCAGATGTACCCTGGACGGAAATCATACTTTATGGAGAGCTATGAGGACGCTACCAAAGAGCCATTTTCTTATTTAATCGTGGATTTAAAAGCAAATACTCCAGAACACCTTAGGCTACGTACAGGGCTGTTTCCGGGGGAGAGGCCTGCTGCATACCTTCCTAAAAAGTAAACGCTATGTCTCTGCGTTTAAAAAGAAACCTCCCCCTCTTGAGAAGGCTAGTAGGTTCTACAGCTAAAGAACGGAAGGCCATCTTGGGTCGCTGTTCTTCAGATCTCATATTAGCCCTATGTGAGATTGCTTTGAATCTTCTCAAAGGACGCATTCCACTCACCCTGAACCAATTGAAAAAATTAAGGAGACAAAAGACAGCGATCAAACTCTTTGCCAATAAAAGGGCCAGTCTTCAAAAGAAAAGACATAGTATACAACAGTCTGGGGGTTTTCTTCTACCTTTACTCAGTATAGCCGTGCCCTTCATCACCAGCCTTATTGCGGCCAGACGTGGGGGTTGAACACGTGGTGTGATGGCCACTAAAATGTACTTGGTGCCTCAACAAGAGTTGGATAGACTTAAAAAACAAATGCAGGGTCCTGAAGATATCAGACAAACAGCGGAAAATGATTTGGATACGGCCATGAAGGATGTTTTGAACCGAAAAGGATTGAACCCCTATGATAAGATTCAAAAATACACAAACCTAATGCAAAGGTATTTGACTCGGGTAAAGCAAGGGGAGAGAGAGACTAACCATTTAACCCTTTCCCTACCGGACCCTTTAACAGATGTCGAACCTAACGATAGCCATGCCCCTGTAAGGCCTGTACCGTCGATCTTACCTAGTGGAGATAATATGTCGGGTGAAGCTCAAATGCCATTTGAAGATAAAGTTATGCATGACCTACTGACACATGTGCCTTTACGTAACAGGAAGAATGTTAAATACATTATGAACAAGATAAAAGACTCAAAGGGGATAGCTGCTTGGAACGACTCTGGAGAGTTTATCCTTCAGGGCTCTGTGGTTAGGGGGTCCCATATGCAGGACTTGCTTAAAAGTACCACGGCTGCCCACAAGGTTGCTGATGACCGAAGGCCTCCCGGCTGGCGTCAGTTTCTTAAGGCCCTGGCAATCCTCAACATCCCCCTCTCCGGTGTACCCAACCATAAGCTTCGTCAACAGATTCAAGCTTTAAAACAAAAGCCTTCAACGAGATACAGCACCCCTAAAGATGCCCCAACGACACCGTCCCCCTATGAAAGCGATGATGCTAACTCATTTACTCCCATGAACGTCTCAGGACCTTTTCCTAAACCCGATCTCTCGGCGTGGTTAGACTTTTGAAAATGACTTTTGAATGACTATGATTAAATTCAATAAATTTTTTATTTGAAAAATAAGCAAGTTAACATTTGTGGCATTCTTGAAACATATGACGTGAGCATACGCCTTGATTACGCGTTCTTAAAGGACACACATTTGAACACTTTTGATATTTTCTAACAAAACAAGATACAAGGTTATCATTACTTCTTAAATCATCCTTATAAAGAGACATAACATCTTCAAAAGAAACTCCCCGGGCTCTTTGACACAGGTAAAATACACAGTGGTGACCGCATGTAGTGGAAAGGTTATCTTGCACTTGTTTGATGTTGTAGTAGATCTTTGTACCGTTTAGGGTCAAAAAATCTTTAATAGATTTAGGGAAATGTGAAAAACCGGGGGGAAAGCCATAGGAATCAAAAAAAGTTGAGATTTTTCGTCCACCTTCCTGTTCTAATGTCATAGCTAGCCAATGTTCACCAGGCATGTGTTTAGGATGGGTATTGACAATAAACATTGCAGGCCTCTCAGGCCATATCTCAATAGGTAATTCATCACAAGCCAACACTCCACAAAATTGTTTTCCAATCAAGCGGCTCATGAGCCCGTCCAACTCTTGGGTATTCATGTCTTTGTTCAAAGGTCCTTAATAATAATCCACTAAGACCTGTCTTCGGGCATTCACTTCCAAGATTGAATCAGAGCATGCGTAAACAATCATGCTAACTGTACAGGCTAAAGGTGTACGGAAACGCATTTCCAGCCTGAGGTTACCTTGGGACACCACAGACAGATTTCCTGAGGTGTCATCATCAGGTGATAAATTGAAAGCATACAATGTGTAACCCTCTGCAAAATCATTTCTGTCAATAGGTAAAGAGAGATCTTTTAGATGTCGCCCTGTAGCCAGGAATAGATTGTAAAATTCTCGCACAGATATGTTGTTATTAAATTGTGGTTGGAAAGCCTTCGCCGGAACCTGACGTCCGTCCTGACAGAGCGCTACATACTCTGCATTGAAGTGCTGAAAATTAAAGTTTTTTTTATCTAAACTGCCCGTATTAGAGGCGTGATCAACCAGACCTATAACCACATATCTAGGTAAAGGGCCTAGAAATAGGTTTTCTTGACTGCAGATTCTACTGCCCACAGGTATGCTAAAGGTTTTCATGGTAATTCTTTGGAGAGGGTAAAGGGCATTTCCTTTCATCAAAGCATGTGAGTGACCCAGGCGCACGGCCGGAGATACAGATACTTTTTTAATAAAAAGGGTTGCCCCCAACACTTTCAAACTAAAATCCCCGTCTTGGGGAGACATCAGGCAAAAATCATCCTTGGCCCTGGTTAATTTTAATCTTAAATCAACCGAATTTAAGAGTAACCGTTCTTGAAAGAAAATGTCAGAGTGTATAGGGCCTAGCAAATGAAACTCTCGAGATTCGGCGCAGTAGCGAGCTCGTGCCGCTAGTCCTTTGTTTGCACCGGTGGAAGGGTCTGTCGATTCCATAGAGGCTCCTGCAGTATCCTTGCTAAACAGCCCGGCGCTAAATTGGGTTTTGAGAGTGTCTTCGGAGTAGTTTAGTAAACACTCCATGATGGCTCTATAAGGGTATGTAGCGCTGCTTTGACTGATTAGGCGTTCACCCAAAGTCACATCAACTTGGGAGAAAATGGTGGCCAAGGGGTAATTAATGAGACTCACTTTGGCATCGTCTGCAATATTAGACCCATCTCTTTTGGTCACTTTTAGACGTAAATGCACCAAGGTGTTGTTGAGGTCCAGATAGTTGTCACCATGGCCTGGTATGAAAAATTCGATAGGCCCGTTATCGGTAATAGCAGAGAGAGGGGCTATCTCCACATAACTGGATCTATCTATTGAATGCTGCGTTAACGGTGCCGTGAAAAGATCAAGTTCTGTCTTTATAGCTTCAGAGGACATTCGATGTAAAAGAGCCATGTCACTTATTCTTTTAGAAAATACTTCCTAGTATTCTTTTAGCCTGTTTTGGTACAGACCTCCTCACTTTACCCCGTCTTTGACTTACTGAGGTTCTTTTAACAGTTAACCGCCGCTTTTTAGGTGCCGGCCTACGCCTTAAACCAGGGGGTCTCTTTTTTGGCCTTCGAGACAATATCATAAGCCCCGAGCCTTCTTGATGCTCCACCTCTGGTGACGCCCTTCGGGTCATAGCATTGGCTACAACCTCACTTACTATATTTTTAGCCGCTGATTTTAAATGTGGTTTGGCTATGCTGAAGCCTCTCTTCATAAACGGTAAAACCATCCTGAAGAGGTTACGGAATATACCTCCTATCCCCGAACCATACATTGTCGGCGCTCCATGATATCCTGGTAGTCCATTACCCACTTGATCCACATAGTATGAAACATAACGGTTAGGGTCGAGCTGATGGTGCTCCATAACACTTTTATTTGTATTATGTTTATAAATATAATACAGCTATTATATATGTAGAGAGGTTTTGGTGGGTCTAAAGTGGAGTTTTACAATCGTTTTACCATAAGTAAATTCAATGTTTTCGTTCTGATCCGTTTTAAGCTCAACCAGAATGTTTTCAATATAGTTCTTGCTGACATGTACGTAGTGCGGCTTGTCATAATTGACAGTGACGATGTCCCCATCCTTGCCGTCTATATGAACTGTTCGCAGGAGGGGCACACAGCTGTCTCCGACCCTTTGATAGGTTATGATGTCGGTATAGACAAATATGTTGTAAAAGCCTGCATGTATATCCGCAGGGAATGGGAATAATTTATCGTTCACATACGTCCATTTATTGGGACCCATCCCCAACATGTAGGATAAATTACCGCTGGTCTTTATACCTCCGTTAGCAGGCCCTGAGATTTGTATCCTTTTATGGATTGGATTGTAGAATAGGAATATTTCCATCTTGTTCAGGGTTAGGTGTTCATTCAACTCTGAGACGATCCTGTCGACGGTTCTATAGAAACCTTTTTTAAGCTTAATAAGTATCGCAGGTTCCGAGAACCTTTTGCAATAAAAATCACGGTCCTTAGCTTTGATATTATACCAACTATGGGGGTATGTAATCTCGCTGAGACCTACTTCCCAAGCCTCTGATAACTCTATAGGCTTTGGAAAATTGGTTGTATACTTCGAACTCTGATTATTACGATATATCTGTGCCGACGCATTACTGGGGAGAGTCAGGTAGAAGCCGCTGTGTTCCATGATGCCCAACTGTGTACACGCGAATGATGCGCTAGTTATCATGACTAGGGGTTTAAATTAAGCCCCGTTGCCTCCACCACATCCTGCTCCAATACCCAACTGTTGAACTTTTGAGGCCAGTTTTTCCAGCGGACCAGTAACCATTTTTTACCCTTTTCTCTCTTCTGATCTAGAATCTCCTCCACGTGAAAGACTTTGTCTTTACCCAACTGGACCTTCTGTAATTCCTTCTCATAAAAAGATCCCTCTATAAGATCCCCGTCATAATCTTTTAATTTGTAGACCGGCGGAATGCGTGGCAGACATTCGGTAACGGTAAACAACTCCGAGCTAAAGCCTTGTTCGTATTTTTTGTCGAAAACACCCCTCAACTTTGATATACGCACCAAGTCACCCACTAGGAATTTAAAAGTCATTTTTTTCTTACGGCGAAGTGGGAACAAACCATACATATTTTTAAAGACTTGAAAAGAGTTTTCCGAAGAGACCTCCGAGGGCTTCATACGTATAGTCTTATGGTAGCTGTGGTTGTACCCGTTTACTAAATCCTGAACTATGTCTGTATATCGGTTGGTGTTGTGAGCTGTAAAATAGCGCCACATCCGCTCTTTCAAAGTCCTATTAAAGCGTTCCACAACCGAAGCTTTCAAATCAGAGCCTGTAGCAAAATGTACTATATTATACTTATTCATTAGCTTCTGAAATGTTTTATTAAAAAATTCTTTTCCGCCATCCGTCTGCACTTTCTTGGGTGCGCCTCCTGCCTTCAAGATCGATTCAAAGGCCCTGGTCACCTCTGCCCCGCTCTTATTTTTTAACACCCTTACATAGGCTAATTTAGAGAAAATATCTATAACCGTTAGCATGTAGCGATTTCCATCATTTTTATCGGCAAGGGACTGCATGTCACATAGATCCGCCTGAAATTGGGATAATGGATGCGTAGAAAAAACTCTATTTCTTGGAAAATGTTTTCTTACAGGTTTATGTAGAGTGTAGGCATCTTGCTCTGATAACCATTCATTCACTTTAGCATCGCTTAACAGACTACCTGTTTCTTCGACTATAGCTCTCTGTAAACGCTCTTTACCCCCATAAGACCCGGGGTTAGAGGGATTATAATATATGTTTTTCAACAGCTGCTCAGCCATCCTTCTTGCCTCTCTGAGGTACAATAACTGTAATGAGCCACTTTCATATAACGACAACATTTCAGTTTGTGAATTTTTATTTTAAGAATGCAACAATTATTACGTATACAGACAATTCAGGATTTGTTGCAAGATACAAGTCCCCGTTTTCTCAACAATCACAGCATGCAACACCCTGTATATATTGTTTAGATTTACAGGTTTGTTTCGCAGAATTTTTAAAACACACACGTCTGATATATAAGTATATAAACAACAAATATGATACACATTCACATTAAAGGGTGGTTCAAACAAATAATGTAAAATCTTAGCCAAAGTTATTTCTAGTTCTTCAGAATCCTCAACAAGCCTTGATACCATATGTGACCATTGTAAACTCTCGCCCGTATGTCGGACATGTTTCATGATTTGCTCCATTTTTAACACACGCTCTACAATAACCCCTGTATTGTGGGTTGTGTAGAACTTTACATTGTTCACTTTATTTTCAATAATCTGATGCATAACATTTGTAAGGTCTCTCAAAAGAAAAAATGTATTTATTCGCTCAAACATCGTAGACACATAGTTACCCATAGCTCTAAATAAACAAAATGTCACTCGGTCTCTTGGGATTTATTGAGCCAGAAAAGCATCACATCAGCCACCACAGCTTCCCTGTATTTGTTGTCGTCCACCAGGGTGTGTCGGATTTCTTTGAGTTTCTCATGGATGAAGATGGCCTCCTTCAGTTCATGTAGGAAGGCTTCGGTTACCCCGTAAACTCTAGGGATAGACGGCGCAATACCCATAGACTCCAGGGCGATGACCAGCGCTGGTATAAAACGGCAGGACCACAGTCTTTTCACCAGCTCCTCAAAATGATTGAAAAAGTAGTATCTAGGAGGGTCGTAGAGGCAAGGATGACGACGCTGGCTGGGATGATTGATCTCACAGCCGATGCATTTTTCTCGTATATATTCGCCAATCACCACGTTTAAAAGTGTAGCTACAGAGGCCTTGATTGTATCCACAAAAATAGTACTGGCCACCCCATCAAACACATCCTCAGGCTGGGTAAATGTCGGGGGTGTCACGGGTCTTGCCAGGGGTGCGTAGAGTGTAGGGCTTCGTGGCATAGAGTCTTTAGTGTCGGGCCCCCATGACGTAGTGGCTTCCTCGTAGATGGTCTGGAGATCCATGGTGTATGCTGAAATGAAGAACTGGCTGCTTTTTTCTTTTTATTGTAGAACAAGGCCATTGGGTATCTGGGGGGGCGGGGTTAAAGCATCCGCTTACTTAGTTTTCTTCTGACGCTGTATCTTCTTGAGGCTCTTTTGCATCGTAATCTTTACGATTCGTATATATTATGCACTTCTTTAAATGAACAAGGCTCTGACGCTGTTGGCTCTGTACAAAGAGAGCATCCAACGGTTGCAACATTTTCAATTCCAGTACATCCCAACTCTTAAAAGGAATAAGCAGACGCAGTCGGGTATCCCCAGTCAGGCCACCACCCCTAAGGTTGTGGTTTCGGATTGCCTCGGTGCCGATATAGAACTCCACGCTGCCGCACGGTCGGCCATTCTTTCTTTGTATTTTCACCCTGTGAAATATTTGTCCTGAGGAGTCAGGGGTACCTTCCCAACGGGTCTCGTGGCCCGTGAACACACTATACCCCTTGGTGATAAGGCTCAGTTCAGGACACACAACCTTGCGAAAAACCGACCAGTCTTCAACACCATATTCCAAGCCTACAGTCTGGTCTGTATATTCTTCTCCTTCATCTACCGTATAGAGGGTCACTCTACAGGCCAGGTAATCAAACCGATACCCCCACTGCTGGCCATTAGACATCAACACTTGATCTGTCAGAGCATTTGCTGGCGGTATTTGGGTTCTATACACATTTAAAAAACGTTTTTTTGGCGCATCATATATTGCTGGTTGATACTTTGCCCTTGCTCTATGGGCAACCCGAAGGCCTGTTTCAGTTGTTACCGTCATCACTGCTTTGGTACCGATCCCAAATTCCATGGTTATTCTTAAGATCTTGTGCACTCTTAAACAGGTATTGTTCAGGCGCTTTATAAGGGGCATTAACCACCCCAAACCGTGAGAAACAGTAACAGGTTGACCTGACACATGGTCACTTACTCAACCCCCCTGGGCATGCACCCTTCTACATGACATAGGGTCATAAATCATTACATAGGGTCATAAATCAGGCTTGGGTCATCAATCATTAACGGCCTGTCAAATGGACCCTTACTCAACCCATAGCCCCCACCTAACCAGGCTTGCCTGACCAGAAGACATGCACACGTCATCACTACATAGGGTTCACATAGAGTTCACATAGGTTCACATAGGGTCATCAATCAAAATTTTGACACGTGACATCTACTTTAATCTCTCTGTGAGGAATTCTAAATCAGGTGAACAGAAGGACTTGAGTTCCTGTATGCATTTGTGACCACACCATGTCTCGTTAGCCATAAGGCATACGCCCCCGCCCCTCTTCTTACCAGAAAGATGTTTGTTTCTGTCGGCGCGATTTGTGGAGAAACCAGCTGGCTGCACCGACTCCGATAGCGTCTCTCCAGTGAGCCATGTTTCCGTGAAGCAAAGAACGTTACAGTCTCTGATGTCCCTCTGGAATGCTACCCTTGCTCGGATTTCATCAACCTTGTTGTCAAGAGACTGGACATTGGCGAGAAGTATACTGGGGAGTGGTGCACGATGTGCCCGTCTCCGGAGTCTGACCAGAAGACCGCTACGTTTCTCTCTTTTACGAAGTCGTTTTTTGGGGTCGCCGGCTGGGATCCATTCCGTTGTCCTGGGTGAAAGGCAGAACACAGGATCCGCTTCGCGAAAGTCATATTCTTGGTCGTACTGATGGTGAGTTGACGCTGCTCTTATATTCAGTAGTTCTTCTCGACTGTATGTAATGAAACCTAAGATGACCTGGGGCACTAATGTAAGAAATAACACGTAAAAAAACAAAAAACTGCATAGTTTCCTTAGGAACGCGAAGCGAGGCGGCCATCTCTGTCGGCGCCGGAAGTTCTCAACTTTGATATGATTTGTAAGTGAAAGTAGGCAAAAACAGAGGTGATTATGATATGAAATATTGCATCAGGACATCTATCATGCTGTGAAGATCCTTCTTGTACATGAACTCATTTCAAATGTAAGGTATTGAAAGCATTCTATTTTTGCTGTCTGTAAATGTATTTACAAAATTCAACATGGCTGCCTATTCAGATGCTCTAGGAAGGTTGTGTAAATACAGAGAGAAGAGTTCAATTAGAGTAAAATATCCATACTTGTAGCACATTCATATTGTACCATGTATTGTTCAATTCATACATTTAAATTGCAGTAACTATTCAGTCATTGTGCTTTGTTTTTCATCGGTTCATTAAAGAATAGGTCTTTGATTAAGTCATGGTAAACTGTAAAAATGGTGTTCCTTTGAACTTTTTCTCTTGCATTACTGATATTGAATAACGTGTTCCATCATGACCTGTTACATGACTATTACCACTTGATCCAGTTGTTTATGCAAAATAGCTATTTGTATATAAACAGTATAACTTGTACACATGCACTTGTAAAGAAATTATAATAATTGATGTGCTATACTTAGTCTTGGTTGTAATTTATGGCTTCTCTTTACTGTGCAAAACGACCAATTTATTATTTATATATTTTTTGTACTTTTTTTTTTTTTTAATCCCCCAATTTTCATGATATTCAATTGGTAGTTGCAGTGTTGTCCCATCTCTGCAACTCCCCTATGGACTCGGGAGAAGCGAAGGTCAAGAGCCATGCATCCTCCGAAACAGGACCCTGCTAAGCTGCACTGCTTCTTGACACACTGCTCGCTTAACCCGGAAGCCGCACCAATGTGTTGGAGGAAACACCGTTCAGCTGGTGACCAAAGTCAGCGGGGCCATCTGTGCGCTGCCTCATGGGACTCCTGGTCACGGCCGGCTGTAACACAGCCTGAGATCGAACCCAGGTTTGTAGTGACACCTCAAGTACTGCGATGCAGTGCCTTAGACCGCTGCGCCACTTGGGAGGCCCAACTACCTTATTTTCTAAAGATGACATCATAATCTGCCCTTGTAGCCCACACTCTTGATAACCTCAACCACTGCTCCCTGCTCCAGAATTGACAATAATGTTGAATTATACATTGCCCAACAAACTGCATGTAATGGATATAATTTACTGGTGAGTGGATGCTATTTCATTTCATTGCTGTAAGTAGTTAAGGAAAGAAAAACTGAATACATCTGTGGAATATAAATTGCCGGATTTATAAAGGATGTATAAATCAAGAGTGCCAAGAGCTATGTCTACCGTATGTGTAGAACAACACAAAGTACAAGCCAGAAGGAGTGGTCTTTCATTCAACTGACAATCAAAAACGTCTTGCATTGATTTGACCCTGAACATTCAGAGTTTGATTGACTCTTCAAACCAAAATCATCAGTGAAGAAACCGTGTACCTTTTAAGTACTACCTCAAACCCCATGTCCAAGTATTTTACATTTCAACGTATAACAAATGTGAGAGAGCTATCATTCAACGAGTTGTCTATGTTATCAATCTGTCAATGAAGACACCGGTGCCCCTGGGTGAACCATCACAGACTCGGGCATGTTTGCTGTGAAACTCTGGGGGGCACTGACAGACAGACTGGAGAGAATGTTGAGAATGTAGATGTTGAGCCACTGGAGCCCAGTGACTGCTGGTTTGAGAGGCAGATGTCTGCCAATGACTGTGTCCGTGACTATGTCCATGGCCCAGCCTTCAAATGTCTTTGGTGTGGTCTCGGTAGCCTGTAGGTTGGAGGAAACTGGAGTGTAGGCTTGGACTGGGTAGGAATGATTCTGGAACCAATGAGAATGTGGAGAGTTTACAGAGAGCTTATCTAACTAAACAGTGATTCGCCCATTCTGAAATTGCATTTTTGTCCCCCCCAGATGTATCATTGAAAGGTGATACAAAACGAGGCAAAAGTGTGCTTTAGGGCCTTGAGGATGCGGTTGGGTTGGCTGTTTGGACTATTTATCTGACCGGATGGGGAGAAAAAACACTTCTAAAACCAAAGTTGTCCCTCAGAAGCCTGAAAGGCATCTTCTTATCCAGGACTGATGCTCTATGTTCAGCATGAGGACTCAACACACATTTCAAGCATATTATTTATTTTAATTGAACCTTTATTTAACTAGGCAAGTCAGTTTAAGAACAAATTCTTATTTACAATGATGGCCTACCCTGGCCAAACCCGGACAGAGCTGGGCCAATTGTGCACCGCCCTATGGGATTCCCAATCACGGCCAGATGTGATACAGCCTGGATTCAAACCAGGGACTGTAGACTGAGATGCAGTGCCTTAGACCACAGCACCGCACATAAACATATTACCATTTAACTACACTATTAAGCCCACTTAAAGCTGTGACATACTGCAGTGTATCACAGTTATTTTCAACCACAATAAGGTTGGAGTAAGGATAGAGATCCCCCCTGCTATGATGGGGATGCAGAGGAAGAGAGTGTGGGACCAAAAGTGTTACTATGACCAGAAACAGCCAGGCCAGGGCTAACATGGGTACACTGACCCCAAAAAGAAAGCCCTTAACCATAAGTGAGTACACTGTGGCCATACCCAGAATGGAGGGGGATACAGGAACTAACCCCTCCACTTGATTCTGGGCAGATGCACCAAACAGTACCAGCCCCAAGGTTGTGTACAACACCCCTGTGTTGATAGAGAGCAGCTGAAACATGAGGAGGAACCAAACGGTGCCCACAGTCTTCTCAATCCCACCACAGAGGAGCACCAGAACCCCAATGCTGAGGAGTATCTGGGTCTCTGTCTGATGGTGGAAGGAGTATGTGATGGGCTTGTGTACCGCAAAGGAAGAGGAGAGGATTAAACGGATGTTATCGGGTTGACAGACATCAGCGGCATTGATGTGTTGTGCTCTAGCTTGCTGCTGTAGCCTAATGGCACAATCTGTTACGTCATTAACGTTAGCTACACGTTGTAGCACGCTAGATAACGTTACAACAGACCCATTCAAAGTGGCTAGCTAGCTACTGAGCATGATTCTTGAGTCACTCAACCCCTCCTTGCTAAGGTACCATGCCCATTGGCAAAAACTGTAGTTACAAGACTTTAGACATCTTCTGATAAACCGAAATATGTAGTGACTGTAAACAAAACTGATGATACTGTAACGGCCCTGGGTTTATAAGCGCGGAAATTGACTCTGCCGCACGAGCATGCTTTTGGGGCACAGTCGATAGCGCGCCGGACCTCGGGCTAGAAGGTCCGAGGGTTCGAGACCTGCTCCCTGTCTGTTTCATTACAATACTATAATGACAGCAACAATGCCACTTGTTAGCCTGAACTCAGGAGTAAAACTCTTGAACCTCTGAACCACATCTTTCTAAACTATTCGGGTGATCATGTTGATGCTCAGTACAAACTTGTCAAACTACTAGAGGATAATCAAGCACAATACAAAATGTCAGTAACGACACTTTTCTTCCAATATTGCACAACACTTTAGCCAAGACTTGAGAAGCTAGCTTGCTAAACCAAAACAAATGTACTGAACTTCCGCATTTGGATTAATCACTTTCACAACCACAAAGATACTGTTGCGCAGACCATGAAGTGCGTTAAAGGCAGTGCTGCATTTAAAGACACTTCCTTCCACCTGCTGGCTTGTGCCTGAAATGTGATGACCAAGGAGTCCTCAACAGCTCATGTGAGTTAGATAGAAAGTTAGATATATTTGATTGGACAATTTCATAAAATAATAAAACCCGTTGAATTAAATAAAACGTGTCAGGCCAGGGACAACACAATAAAGTAAACGGTTTCTATTGTGGTCCCTTAATGTTACTCAAAGTAAAACAATAATACAACAAAATATTTGGCAAGGAATGGTTTCTTCCTATTGATATCATGTTGGTCTATCTATGTAAAACGTCCAACCAACCATCGATACAACCATTACTCAGTCAGTAAGATATAATAAGCACATCACGTTCGTTATTGAGCTACAACCAGTGAAAATATGATACCACTAGTCCGGCTCCAAACAAGCGTTTTTCTTGTGACGTATTAAGCGCAGTCATAAAGCTGTGACCCAAAATGACGTAACCATGCATTATTTCACTACATAAACGGTGTTCAGATTTGATTTAATCTGTTCAATAGTTTTCTTCACTCAGGTTGTTGCAGGTAATCTTTGGCCTTTTGGGGCACCTCCTTCCCAACATATATATACATATATAGGAAATAGGGTGCCATTTGGGATGCCATCTTTGTGTGTGTGTCTGTGTGTGAGTCAGGATGTGTTTTGTGTCTATTAATTGATGGAAATGTTTCCCTCAGAAAGAAAGATGGATCGTAATGATGAGAGAATCAAAAGAGCTTTAAGACGCCGCCCTTATGTGGTAAATATCAAATATTTGTTTGTTTTGTCCTGTTTTTGTTATATTATCACATTTTAAATTAAGTGTTGTGTTGACAGTTGAAACCAGTGAGGGTGAACACCCCTGATTCCGTGTTGTGGCCAACCGGCAAGGTGCACAGAAGGCCAAAGCCTGTAAGTCATATCTGACCTGAAACAAAAACACATACACATTAGTTATGCATTCTGCATGTACAAACTGCAGTTCTCAGAATTATAGCAAATGCAGATATCCCTATCTAACTTCATTGAATGCTGTCTTGACAGTCTAATTCAGTGCAGACCCCTCAGATCCACAAAAGGCCTGTAAGTCAAATTCAACCACATAACAGTCCTTATATTATTTATTGATACACAATTCAAGGCCAATATGAGCAAAGCAGTGTTGAATTCATTCTTTACTGTTAACAGCCAATCATTGTGAGCTATGGGCAGGACCAGACATCTGGGGATGGATGGAGCATCAATCTAGAGCCTCTCAGCCAGGTCATCTCTGCTGTTCCCATAAAGACACAACAGTTCGATCAATCTGTTGATTCATATGGCCATTTTGGTTGGCTTGGTTGAATTGACAATTATCCATTCGAGATGCTAAAGAATCCTGTACTATGGAAGATCTTTTGCCCCACCCCTAATGTTATGGAAGTTGCATTTATTGCATTTTCAGTTACCCATGTATTACTCACTACTTGTACAACCATGTTGGATTGCCTACATATTCTATGTATTCTATGGCTGCCATGAGTACATGCCTTTCTCTGTCTCCTCAGTCTGGAAGGGTGACTCGGCTGATAGAGAGAAAATATCATGACGTGATCTCATCCTCCAGTTCTGATGACTTTTCCATCTACTCCTTCACTGACTGTGAATCTGAGGTAAAAGAGTTGTACCCTACCGTCCATGTCTTTGTTGAGTGACATCACTGGGAGGAGGATGGTCTCTGACTATTTGACTCTGATACACAGTGTGATGATGAGGATCATGAAAGGTGGACACCAAAGCTGAAAGTTGAGAATGGAAAGGAGACAAAGCTTGATGTGAGGGATATGGACGAGGATGATGATCTTTCTCTCCACTCCTTCGATGACTCAGACTTCCTGGTAAGTTCTGCATATTAAATATTTTTTATATATATACATGGGGGATTGGAAATGATGCAGACAATTACTTATTGAGTGTAGTCATGTATCTGCAATGTGTATAGAGTAGTTATAAAGTATTTCTACAGATTGTGTTGAACATAGCACTTTCCTGATATGTTACTTTACTTTCTGGTCCTACAGAGCCCAGGGAAGGTCTCAGGTCCTGTATCTGTCAAGAATGGCCTCTCTCCTCTTGTAACCTCAGCACACCGGACACTGGCTGAAGCCCTACGGGCCCTGCCCTCTGCTGTAGGCTCTCCCTACCCAGTAAATGTTCCAAGGCCTCGGACTCCTCTCAACCCTGTCATTATCGCTCCGCCCCGAACAGAGAACTTCCCATACCGCCACAGCCCTCGCCTGGCTCCCATCACCAACCTGAGCGAGACCGGCAGGAAGCTGCTCCAGGAAATGGCTGGAGTGACCCCACAGGTGAGAGGAAATACAAGAAGGGAATATTGGCCGTAAGTCCTTCTATAGTATAGCATAAGTCCTTCTCTAGTATAGTATAGCTCTAGGTATAGTAGCTCAAGAGAAGAGAAAACCCATAAGCTTACATTACTTTATCTGCTTGTCCAAAATATTCAGGAAGGGAAGGTCAATAAGAAAAAGAAGAGCAACGCCAAAAAAGAATTGAAGCAAGAGAAGGCCAGTAAGACGAAACAGATGGGAAATGTTGGAGAAAGTAAGGAGGAGGACAAGAAAGAGGAAAAGAAGAGTCTGAGGAAGAGGTGAGGAAATAGAGGAGGGAGAAGTGGAACATAACCAGGGAATACTAGACTAGAGAATTAGAGAAATAGAATGAGGTAGCAGAGAAAGAGCAGCTATCTGATGTGTAAGTGCAAACTTAAGCAAAAAGGCACGAGGAGGTGTGATATATGGCCAATATATCACGGCTAAGGGCTGTTCTTAAGCACGACGCAACACGGAGTGCCTGGATACAGCCCTTAGCCGTGGTATATTGGCCATATACCACAAACCCCCGAGGTGCCTTACTGTTATTATTAACTGGTTACCAACGTAATAAGAGCAGTAAAAATAAATGTTTTGTCATACCCGTGGTATACGGTCTGTTATAAACTGGGTGGTTCGCGCCCTGAATGCTGATTGGCTGACAGCCGTGGTATATCAGACCATATACCACAGGAATGACAAAGTATTTAATTTTACTGCTCTAATTACATTAACCAGTTCATCATAGCAATAAGAAACCTTGGGGGTTTGTGGTATATGGCCAATATACCACGGCTAAGGGCTGTATCCAGGCACTCCGTGTTGTGTTGTGCGAAAGAACAGCCCTTAGCTGTTTAAGGAAAAAGGAAAAAGGCACGAGGGGGTGTGGTATATGGCCAATATACCACACCCCCTCGTGCCTTTTTCCTTAAATATACCACGGCTTTCAGCCAATCAGCATTCAGGGATCGAACCACCCAGTTTATAATACTATTTATTCTCCTGTGGTTTTTAATTGACAGGTTTCTTCAGTGGCTGCTGTCCAAACTGAGATGTTCAAAGAAATAATGGACAACTATTACTTCTAACACACACACACAGATTTTGAGTATTGGTTATTCCTACAACACACACAAATGTAATTTCAGAGACAGGAACTATGATTAGCAAAATACATATATTGGTCTCATTCTTATATTTTGAGACATGCAGCATTATTTAAATAAAACATATATATTGATCCCCATACAGCCTATGATAATGAATTGGATTTACATGCTTAGGCTTGGAAATATAGCCAGGAGAAGCAAAGGACAGCACCAACCTTAGGGCAGTGTCACTGGTATTGGGGTCATAGGTCTCCTTTGGCCAAAGTGAAGAGTTGAGGGCCCCTTACTGGTCTCCTTGCAATATCTGGTCTCCCACACAGAGATGGAAATCTACACCTGTTTAGGCCTTGGAGGATATGGCTTCAGATGAAAGACAGCAGAGAGATGCAGAAGGTAAAAGTTTCAAACACATTGATATGCAAATTCAGGACCATTATACACTGAAGTGGAGCATGCATCTGGTCTGAAGCATGTCAAAAGAGTAGAAATGAACTGGGACTGGAGGAATACATCACATTTAAAATAAATTATCATGTATCTGATTTAGCTACACTTATCTGTACTTATTTTTTTATTTATTTTTTTATTTCACCTTTATTTAACCAGGTAGGCTAGTTGAGAACAAGTTCTCATTTGCAACTGCGACCTGGCCAAGATAAAGCATAGCAGTGTGAGCATACAACAAAGAGTTACACATGGAGTAAACAATTAACAAGTCAATAACACAGTAGAAAACAAAGGGGGGGTCTATATACAATGTGTGCAAAAGGCATGAGGAGGTAGGCAAATAATTACAATTTTGCAGATTAACACTGGAGTGATAAATGATCAGATGGTCATGTACAGGTAGAGATATTGGTGTGCAGAAGAGCAGAAAAGTAAATAAATAAAAACAGTATGGGGCTGAGGTAGGTGAAAAGGGTGGGCTATTTACCAATAGACTATGTACAGCTGCAGCGATCGGTTAGCTGCTCAGATAGCTGATGTTTGAAGTTGGTGAGGGAGATAAAAGTCTCCAACTTCAGCGAATTGTGCTGTTTGAAAAGTGCATTTCCAATAAAGCTTTTTAAATTGCAGTTATTTGTGTCAGACAGATTTTTGTCTTAATGAATTACATCAGGGGTTCTTAAACTTTTTACATCAAGGGAATATTATTATACTGATATTATCTTACCTGTTATCAGTGAGGGGGATTTATTCTGTTGCTCTGGACTGTATCCCACGG
This sequence comes from Oncorhynchus kisutch, assembly GCF_002021735.2. Classification (NCBI taxonomy): domain Eukaryota; kingdom Metazoa; phylum Chordata; class Actinopteri; order Salmoniformes; family Salmonidae; genus Oncorhynchus; species Oncorhynchus kisutch. The sequence goes on from NW_022263085.1 coordinate 101,336, forward strand.
TAGGTGGCGGTAGTGAACCAATAAATAGTTGTATTGCTCGCCAGAAACCCAACCAGGCTGGCAGACAGTTGTTACCATGCAACGAGCAGACGCTTGCGATAAGTACTTGCTACAAAATTGGCAAAATTGCCTGCTGCTGTATACATAGCGCGCGTGTGTGTATGTTGCTAACCTAGCTAGTTAGCTAGCCATCAATAAAGTTCCCAATGTTACAACATGGCAGACGGCTGGAGCACCGACACCGGAGAGGCTGCCTATCGTTCCCGGGATGCTGTCAAAAACCTTACAATTAAGTAAGTTGCAGTTGGCCGTTGTGTGGCTTTTAGTCCTTGCATTGCCATATAAGCAAGACACTGTCGTTAGCTCTCAAAGCAGATGATGATGATAAACACCCAGTATATTGCTTGACCTGATCCCTGAGTTTGCCATGAAAACATGGCTAGCTAGAATCCTGTTTACTTTGTTCATATTTACAATGGTGTTTACAGGATCCGTATTCAGAGAGTCCCCTCCACAGCAGCCCTCTCCCAACACCTTCAGCAGCAGGTTTGGACTCAACAGGAGAGGGGAGGCATTGAGCTGGACACCCTCAACTCACAGGCTCAATCAGGTGTTAACACTGTTTTGAAACAGGAAGATGATGTTAGATGTTTTGAAACAGAAAGATGTCAGATGCTTCTTAGTTGAGTAGATGTCATTTTCGTGGTGACTAGATACGGGCCACAACATCTTGGTTTTGTTTCAGCCAGAAATGATGAGGAGTTAGTGGTAGGCTGGCAGGAGAAGCTGTTCAGTCAGTGTCCTTATAACAAATAAGAATTTACTGTTTAGGATAGTTTGTTGCATAGTAAGGTGTGTGTGTGTGTGCACAATATGAAGTGGTTTTGTTCCAGAGAGAGTCAGTATGCCAGACTCCGCTGGAGAGACAATACCACACAGAGATCATGGCTCAGGAGCGGACCAGGGGCAGACAGAACTGCAGGATTTTCACCTACACCGATTCTGATTGCTACACCAATTGGGAAGGGGTGGTTTTCAACAGAATCTCCATTTCTGTAACGGTTCTGTAACCAAAGACTCTGGGAGACGGGAAGCAAGTATAGGGGGAGGATTTTATAGGGGGAGCTGGAGCAGACGTGACAATTTCATTATTCAAAACAAAGCATTTACCTATTTTCTGTCCAAAAGAAACGTTAGTGTTTTAAAGCTGTTTTTGATGTACTCACTACAGCATTCCCAGAGTATGGTGACGCAGGTCAAGTCCAATCCTGCCTTACTGGCACATAGGGTGGCCAATGTCAGACACAGACGACAGGACAGACGCCCAGTGTAGGTCCCTGTTACTCACCAAAGTGAATTATTATTAAAGTGAATGTAATTGAAGCAGCATTGATGCGTCGTGCTGCTTTGAAGACAGTGTACCGGTATGTTCACATTACACCATACCCTTCTATGCAAAATGTGTTAATGGTATTCTGTTGATCTGCAGTGACAGCACCATCCCCAAGTCCAGGCTGATTACCTGGGAGCCCTTGTAGGACTTTGTGAAGACCAGCCACATGGTCAACACACCTGTACAGACCATGCACATCATGGGGGACCTGGGACCAGCAGGCAAGTGAGTAGCACAAGGGGAAAAACCACTATGTAGCCTATACACTTATTACACTGCTTTGTATGTAATAATTTTATACCACACAGAGATCATGGCTCAGGAGCGGACCAGGGGCAGATGGAACTGCAGGATTTTCACCTACACCGATTCTGACTGCTACACCAATTTGGAAGGGGTGGTTTTCAACAGAATCTCCATTTCTGTAACGGTTCTGTAACCAAAGACGCTGGGAGACAGGAAGCAAGTATAGGGGGAGGATTTATTCATAAATAGACATGAAACTAAAGACGAACAGTGTCTGGACAAGAGAAACAAAACAACATCAATGCAGACATGGGAATGAAACTGAGGAAGTGACAGATATAGGGGAGGTAATCAATGACGGGATGGAGTCCAGGTGAGTCCGATGAAGCGCTGGTGCGCGTAAAAATGGTGACAGGTGTGCGTAATAATGAGCAGCCTGGCGACCTCGAGCGCCAGAGAGCGGGAGCTGGAGCAGACGTGACAATTTCATTATTCAAAACAAAGCATTTACCTATTTTCTGTCCAAAAGAAACGTTAGTGTTTTAAAGCTGTTTTTGATGTACTCACTACAGCATTCCCAGAGTATGGTGACGCAGGTCAAGTCCAATCCTGCCTTACTGGCACATAGGATGGCCAATGTCAGACACAGACGACAGGACAGACGCCCCGCTCATTTACAATTGCGACCTGGCCAAGATAAAGCAAAGCAGTTCGACACATACAACGACACAGAGTTACACATGGAGTAAAACAAACACAGTCAATAATACAGTATAAACAAGTCTATATACGATGTGAGCAAATGAGGTGAGATAAGGGAGGTAAAGGCAAAAAAAGGCTGTGGTGGCAAAGTAAATACAATATAGCAAGTAAAACACTGGAATGGTAGATTTGCAATGGAAGAAAGTGCAAAGTAGAAATAAAAATAATGGGGTGTAAAGGAGCAAAATAAATAAATTAAATACAGTAGGGAAAGAGGTAGTTGTTTGGGCTAAATTATAGGTGGGCTATGTACAGGTGCAGTAATCTGTGAGCTGCTCTGACAGTTGGTGCTTAAAGCTAGTGAGGGAGATAAGTGTTTCCAGTTTCAGAGATTTTTGTAGTTCGTTCCAGTCATTGGCAGCAGAGAACTGTAAGGAGAGGCGGCCAAAGAAATAATTGGTTTTGAGGGTGACTAGAGAGATATACCTGCTGGAGCGTGTGCTACAGGTGGGAGATGCTATGGTGACCAGCGAGCTGAGATAAGGGGGGACTTTACCTAGCAGGGTCTTGTAGATGACATGGAGCCAGTGGGTTTGGCGACGAGTATGAAGCGAGGGCCAACCAACGAGAGCGTACAGGTCGCAATGGTGGGTAGTATATGGGGCTTTGGTGACAAAACGGATTGCACTGTGATAGACTGCATCCAATTTGTTGAGTAGGGTATTGGAGGCTATTTTGTAAATGGCATCGCCAAAGTCGAGGATTGGTAGGATGGTCAGTTTTACAAGGGTATGTTTGGAAGCATGAGTGAAGGATGCTTTGTTGCGAAATAGGAAGCCAATTCTAGATTTAACATTGGATTGGAGATGTTTGATATGGGTCTGGAAGGAGAGTTTACAGTCTAACCAGACACCTAAGTATTTGTAGTTGTCCACCTATTCTAAGTCAGAGCCGTCCAGAGTAGTGATGTTGGACAGGCGGGCAGGTGCAGGTAGCGATCGGTTGAAAAGCATGCATTTAGTTTTACTTGTATTTAAGAGCAATTGGAGGCCACGGAAGGAGAGTTGTATGGCATTGAAGCTTGCCTGGAGGGTTGTTAACACAGTGTCCAAAGAAGGGCCAGAAGTATACAGAATGGTGTCGTCTGCGTAGAGGTGGATCAGAGACTCACCAGCAGCAAGAGCGACCTCATTGATGTATACAGAGAAGAGAGTCGGTCCAAGAATTGAACCCTGTGGCACCCCCATAGAGACTGCCAGAGGTCCGGACAGCAGACCCTCCGATTTGACACACTGAACTCTATCAGAGAAGTAGTTGGTGAACCAGGCGAGGCAATCATTTGAGAAACCAAGGCTGTCGAGTCTGCCGATGAGGATGTGGTGATTGACAGAGTCGAAAGCCTTGGCCAGATCAATGAATACGGCTGCACAGTAATGTTTCTTATCGATGGCAGTTAAGATATCGTTTAGGACCTTGAGCGTGGCTGAGGTGCACCCATGACCAGCTCTGAAACCAGATTGCATAGCAGAGAAGGTATGGTGAGATTCGAAATGGTCGGTAATCTGTTTGTTGACTTGGCTTTCGAAGACCTTAGAAAGGCATGGTAGGATAGATATAGGTCTGTAGCAGTTTGGGTCAAGAGTGTCCCCCCCTTTGAAGAGGGGGATGACCGCAGCTGCTTTCCAATCTTTGGGAATCTCAGACGACACGAAAGAGAGGTTGAACAGGCTAGTAATAGGGGTGGCAACAATTTCGGCAGATAATTTTAGAAAGAAAGGGTCCAGATTGTCTAGCCCGGCTGATTTGTAGGGGTCCAGATTTTACAGCTCTTTCAGAACATCAGCTGAACGGATTTGGGAGAAGGAGAAATGGGGAAGGCTTGGGCGAGTTGCTGTGGGGGGTGCAGTGCTGTTGACCGGGGTAGGAGTAGCCAGGTGGAAAGCATGGCCAGCCGTAGAAAAATGCTTCATGAAATTCTCAATTATGGTGGATTTATCAGTGGTGACAGTGTTTCCTATCTTCAGTGCAGTGGGCAGCTGGGAGGAGGTGTTCTTATTCTCCATGGACTTTACAGTGTCCCGGAACTTTTTTGAGTTAGTGTTGCAGGAAGCAAATTTCTGCTTGAAAAAGCTAGCCTTGGCTTTTCTAACTGCCTGTGTATAATGGTTTCTAGCTTCCCTGAACAGCTGCATATCACGGGGGCTGTTCGATGCTAATGCAGAACGCCATAGGATGTTTTTGTGTTGGTTAAGGGCAGTCAGGTCTGGGGAGAACCAAGGGATTTATCTGTTCCTGGTTCTAAATTTCTTGAATGGGGCATGTTTATTTAAGATGGTTAGGAAGGCATGTTTTTTAAATATCCAGGCATCCTCTACTGACGGGATGAGATCAATATCCTTCCAGGATACCCCGGCCAGGTCGATTAGAAAGGCCTGCTCGCTGAAGTGTTTCAGGGAGCGTTTGACAGTGATCAGTGGAGGTCGTTTGACCGCTGACCCATTACGGATGCAGGCAATGAGGCAGTGATCGCTGAGATCTTGTTTGAAGACAGCAGAGGTGTATTTAGAGGGCAAGTTGGTTAGGATGATATCTATGAGGGTGCCCGTGTTTAAGGCTTTGGGGAGGTACCTGGTAGGTTCATTGATAATTTGTGTGAGATTGAGGGCATCAAGTTTAGATTGTAGGATGGCTGGGGTGTTAAGCATGTTCCAGTTTAGGTCGCCTAGCAGCACTAGCTCTGAAGATAGATGGGGGGCAATCAGGTCACATATGGTGTCCAGAGCACAGCTGGGGGCAGAGGGTGGTCTATAGCAGGCGGCAACGGTGAGAGACTTGTTTTTAGAGAGGTGGATTTTTAAAAGTAGAAGTTCAAATTGTTTGGGTACAGACCTGGATAGTAGGACAGAACTCTGCAGGCTATCTTTGCAGTAGATTGCAACACCGCCCTCTTTGGCAGTTCTATCTTGTCTGAAAATGTTGTAGCTTGGAATTAAAATTTCAGAATTTTTGGTGGTCTTCCTAAGCCAGGATTCAGACACAGCTAGAACATCCCTGTTGGCAGAGTGTGCTAAAGCAGTGAATAGAACAAACTTAGGGAGGAGGCTTCTAATGTTAACATGCATGAAACCAAGGCTATTACGGTTACAAAAGTCGTCAAAAGAGAGCGCCTGGGGAATAGGAGTGGAGCTAGGCACTGCAGGGCCTGGATTCACCTCTACATCGCCAGAGGAACAGAGGAGGAGTAGAATAAGGGTGCGGCTAAAAGCAATAAGAATTGGTCGTCTAGAACGTCTGGAACAGAGAGTAAAAGGAGGTTTCTGGAGGCGATAAAATAGCATCAAGGGATAATGTACAGACAAATGTATGGTAGGATGTGAATACAGTGGAGGTAAACCTAGGTATTGAGTGATGAAGAGAGAGATATTGTCTCTAGAAACATTATTGAAACCAGGAGACGTCATTGCATGTGTGGGTGGTGGAACTAATAGGTTGGATAAGGTATAGTGAGCAGGACTAGAGGCTCTGCAGTGAAATAAGCCAATAAACACTAAACAGAACAGCAATGGACAAGGCATATTGACATTAAGGAGAGGCATGCTTAGTCGAGTGAGTAGAGAGGTTGATTGGGGGGTCACGGCGATTTAGACAGCTAGCCAGGCCATCGGTAGCAAGCTAGCATAGGATGGAGGTCTGTTATTAGCCACCTCTTGCGTTCCGTCAGTAGATTAGTGGGGTTCCGTGTGGTAGAGGGGATTAATCCAAATCACACAAAAAAACTATAGATATAGTTATAGAGGCCCAAGAAGAAAAATAATAATATAAATAAATAAATAAATTGTCCGATTGTCTATTCAGATAGCAGCCGATAAGACAGCTAACGGTTAGCGGGCCGCATATGGGCGTGAGTGACTGAGTGTGTAGTGTTATTCACTGTTGGTGCACTGTAACAATACTTGTATTATAGTTCATGCAAAATCAAAACTTGGAAGATGTTTTTGTAACCCAAAGTGGCCTAATGTCAGATTTGTCCTTATGCATGTAAGTGATGTACATACAGTACACTGATGAAATATTATTATAGTCTTTCAGGCAGGTTAGAGTCTTTTCTATGACAATGACCTCTCCTCTCTTTTCCTCCTTTCAGCGTTATGTACGTCATAAAGACTACCTCAACAGCTTGGTTGGCCAGGACTGAAATGGTATGCATGTAGTTTGTGACAGATCTTTAATACAAGTTGTTTCATCAGCAAAGGTCATCTCAAATCCAATTTTATTTGTCACATGCGCCGAATACAACCTTACAGTGAAATGCTTATTTACAAGCCCTTAACCAACAATGCAGTTTAAGAAAAATAAGTGTTAAGTAAAAAATAGATCATTTAAATAAAAGTAACAAATAATTAGAGAGCAGCAGTAAAATAACAATTGCGAGGCTATATACAGGGTGTACCGGTACAGAGTCAATGTGCGGGGGCACCAGTTAGTCGAGGTAATAGAGGTAAAGTGACTATGCAGAGAGTAGCAGCAGCTTAAAACAGTGGGGGGGTGCAAAAAGTCTGGGTAGCCATTTGATTAGCTGTTCAGGAGTCTTATGGCTTGGGGGTAGAAGCTGTTAAGAAGTCTTTGGACCTAGACTTGGCGTTCTGGTACCGCTTGCCATGTGGTAGCAGAGAGAACATTTTATGACTAGGGTGCTGGAGTCTTTTTAGGGCCTTCTTCTGACACCGCCTGGTATAGAGGTCCTGGATGGCAGGAAGCTTGGCTCCAGTGATGTACTGGGCCGTACGCACTACCCTCTGTAGTGCCTTGCGGTCGAAATCCGACCAGTTGCCATACCAGGCAGTGATTCAACCAGTCAGGATGCTCTCGATGGTGCAATTGTAGAATTTTTTGAGGATCTGAGGACCCATGACAAATCTTTTCAGTCTCTTGTGGGGGAATAGGCTTTGTTGTGCCCTCTTCACGACTCTTGGTGTGTTTGGACCAAGATAGTTTGGTGATGTGGACACCAAGGAACTTGAAGCTCTCAACCTGCTCCACTACAGCCCCGTCGATGAGAATAGGGGCGTGATTAGTCCTCCTTTTCCTGTAGTCCAAAATCATCTCCTTTGTCTTGATCACATTGAGGAAGAGGTTGTTGTCCTTGCACCACATTGTCATGTCTCTGACCTCCTTATGGTCTTTCTCGTCGTTGTCGATGATCAGGCCTACCACTGTTGTCACCGGCAAACTTAATGATGGTGTTGGAGTCGTGCCTGGCCGTGCAGTCATGACTGAACAGGGAGTACAGGACGGGACTGAGCATGCACCCTAGAGGTTCCCCCCGTGTTGAGGATCAGCGTGGGCGGATGTGTTGTTACCTACCTTACCACCGGGGGGCGGCCCGTCATGAAGTCCAGGATCCAGTTGTAGAGGGAGGGGTTTAGTCCCAGGGTCCTTAGCTTAGTGATGAGCTTTGAGGGCACTATGGTGTTAAACGCTGAGATGTAGTCAATGAATAGCATTCTCACATAGGTGCTCCTTTTGTCCATGTGTGAATGGCAGTGTGGAGTGCAATGGAGATTGCATCATCTGTGGATCTGTTGGGGGCCCGGTATGCTAATGGATTGGAATCTAGGGTTTCTGGGATAATGGTGTTGATGTGAGCCATGACCAGCCTTTTCAAAGCACTTCATGGCTACAGACGTGAGTGCTACGGGTTGGTAAGTCATTAGGCAGGTTACCTTAGTGTTCTTGGCACAGGCCTATGGTGGTCTGCTTGAAACATGTTAGTAGTACAGACTCAGACAGGGAGAGGTTGAAAATGTCAGTGAAGACACGTGCCAGTGGTCAGCGCATGCTCGGAGTAATACTGCCTGGTAATCCTTCTGGCCCTGCGGCCTTGTGAATGTTGACCTGTTTCTAAGGTCTTACATCGGCGCTGCGGAAAGCGTGATCACACAGTCGTCCGGAACAGCTGATGCTCTATGCATGTTTCATTGTTTACTTTGCCTCGAAGCGAGCATATTAGTTATTTAGCTCGTCTGGTAGGCTCGTGTCACTGGGCAGCTCTCGGCTGTGCTTCCTTTGTATCTGTAATAGTTGCAGCCCTGCCACATCTGACGAGCGTCAGAGCCGGGTGTAGTACGATTGCGATCTTAGTCCTGTAATTGACATTTTGCCTGGTTTTTGATGGTTCGTCGAGGGCATAGTGGGATTTCTTATAAGCTTCCTGGTGTATAGCACACTGTATTACTTATACACTAATATATAGGACATGACATGAGACGGGAGTAGAAATTAACTGTGGCATGTTTATGCATTTCACAGGAGAACATTCCAAGCATTTCAACGTAGGTAAGCAAGGGGGGGTTTAACAGGTGCCCTAATGGGACAACACTAGAATATCAATACACAACACTTCCGGGTTAGAGTCCCGCTCCTTGAAAGAGGCAGCTCTACCCTTTAGCTCAGTGCAGATGTTGCCTGTAATTCATGGCTTCTGGTTGGGGTATGTACGTACAGTCATTGTGGGGACGACGTCATCAATGCACTTATTGATGAGGCCGGTGACTAATGTGGTGCCATCGGAAGAATCCCAGGAACATATTCCAGTCTGTGCAAGCAAGACAGTCCTGTAGTTTAGCATCTGCTTCATCTGAGCACTTTTTTATTGACCGAGTCACCAATGCTTCCTGCTTTATTTTTTGCTTGTTAGCAGGAATCAGGAGGTTAAAATTATGATCAGATTTGCCAAATGGAGGGCGAGGGAGAGCTTTGTACGCATCTCTGTGTGTGGAGTAAAGTTGTTCTAAAGTTTTTTCCCCCTCTGGATGGACATTTAACATGCTGGTAGAAATGAGGTCAAACTGATTTAAGTTTCCCTCCATTAATGTCCCCGGCCACTAGGAGTGCCGCCTCTGGATGAGCGGTTTCCTGTTTGCTTATGGCGGTATACAGCTCATTGAGTGCGATCTTAGTGCCAGCATCGTTCTGTGGTGATGTGTAGACAGCTACCTAAAATACAGATGAAAACTCTCTAGGTATATAGTGTGGTCTGCAGCTTATCATGAGATACTCTAGCTCAGGCGAGCAAAACCTTGAGACTTCCTTAGATATCGGGCACCAGCTGTTGTTTACAAATATACATAGACCGCCACCCCTTGTCTTACCAGAGGATGCTTTTCTACCCTGCCGATAGTGTAAAACCCGCCAGCTGTATGTTATGATGTCGTTCAGCCACGACTCTGTGAAACATAAGATATTACAGTTCTTAATGTCCCGTTGGTAGGATATACGTGCTTTTAGTTTGTCCCATTTATTTTCCAGCTATTGTACGTTGGCCAACAGTACGGATGGCAAGGCAGATTAGCCACTTGTCGATAAATCCTCACATGCCACCCCGATCTCCTTCTGCGAAATCTACATATTATTTTCCTACAAATGACGGGGATGAGGGCCTGTTCAGGTGTCTGGAGTAAATCCCTCTCGTCTGACTCATTAAACAACAATTCTTTGTCCAATTCAAGGTGGGTAATCGCTGTTCTGATGTCCAGAAGCTCTTTTCGGTCATAAGAGACGGTAGCAGCAACATTATGTACAAAATAAGTTTCAATCAAAGCGAAAAATCAGACAAAATAGCATGGTTGGTTAAGAGCCAATAAAACGGCAGCCATCCTCTCTGGCGCCAGTTCAATTTATTAGTCCATGTTACGGGGAACAAAGGGAATTTGTTTTTCTGAAGGGGTTGGTCACAGATCTGCCAGTTCAGATCAAATCACACGTTTTGTTGCCTGACTCAGGACTCAAAACAGTGACCTTTCAGTTACTGGACTAATTCTCTATCAAACATGAGTCTCTCTCATGACCTGGTAATGAGGTAGTCCTGCGTGCAACTTTAAAATCAGTGTCACCCTCAGCTCAAGACACTGACCTCTTGGTCCAATGGTCAAGACACTGGTTTTTCCCATAGGAGGCTCAGGTACAGATCCTGCCCATGAAATGTGCACACCTCTCCCAAAGCACAATTCCACTGCTTCCACCAATGTAGTGTTTTTTTGCAAACAGCAATGGTGTAATGCCCCTTTTTGTCTCAAACCCGGGTGAAAAGAAAAAATCCTTATTTAAACTGTAAATTTTTTTGACCATTTGATACTGAAAAATAAAATTTTATATAATCAATAAATAATAAAATTATTATTTATAAAAATTGATCAGCAACATTAACTCAGGAGCACAATATATGAAACACTTTGGCCTATAAACAAAAATGAATAAAACAATTTGCGCTGATTTTTTAAATCAAAATGAGGAAGTCAGGATTAATGGCTACAAAGAGCACGTTTTGCAGAGCACAGCTTTTCGAAGCGGGGTTTGAAGCATGATACTAGAACTCTCAGCTCCTGCTCAATGTTTAGCTGGGACCTTTACTTGGTCTTCAGTGCAGCAACAGCAGAGAAGCCAGTCTCACAAAGATAAGATGTTGCAAAAGGAAGAAGAATGCCCATTGCCCTCTGCCCTAAGAGTGGATACTGCCTCTCTACACTCAGCCAGAATTCACTCAGTGTCTGTGATGTGAACCTCAGTCTCAATGTGGAGTCAGACGTCATATCAATGAACTGGTCCTCCTCTGCAGAGCTGAAACCAGTTGGAGCTGGTGCATTGAAAGGATCTCTCACCAAGTCATATTGGGAACTGTTTTCAGGGAAGTACTTTTTAAAGAATCCCATCAGTGATGAAATATGCTCCTTAATATATGGAATCACTGAGGTGGCATCATAGTCAGTAGTGTCAACAAATTCATGCAGGTTCTCGAATGAATCAGTATTTCCTTCATCAAGTTGCCTGCCCCACATTGCAAGCTTTCGAGTGAAAGAACTGATCTTGTCTGTGACCTGAGGGAGGTGTGTATCTTTCCCTTGAAGCTGTAGATTTAGTTCATTTAGTTTTCAAAATATGTCACTCAGGTAGGCCAGTTTTGCCAGGAAGTTCTCATCACTAAATTTTTCTGCGAGGTCATACTTGTGCTCCTGCTCCGAAAACATTCTTATCTGCTCTCTGAGCTCAAAAACTCGTGACAGCCACCTTGCTTCACTGTGAAACAGCACAGCTAGATGTTCAGATCCCATCTCCTCACAGATAGCAGAGAAGACTCTTGTTTTTAGTGGTCTGGTCTTTATAAAATTGACTACACCTACAATGTCAGTCATAACCTCACTTAATTCAGAGGAAAGGTGCCTTGATGCCAGTGCTTCTCTGTGTATAACACAGTGTGTCCACTCAGCATTAGGTGAGGCCTTCTTGATGAGTGCCCGAAGTCCTTTTCTCATCCCTGCCATGGTCTGTGCACCATCACTGCAAACACCAATGCAGTTCTCCCACTTTAGCCCATTCTCAGTCAGGAAGCAGTCCAGCATTTTGAATAGCTCTTCAGCTGTGGCTCTGTCTCTGACATATTTACAAAAAAGTAGATCCTCTCACAGGGAGTTTGTCATGTCAAAACGTACATAAGCGATAAACAACCAGTCTTTGTTGCTGTCAGTTGCTTCATCGAACTGTAAGGCAAAACGTTTGTCTTTGAGTTTATCTACCAGCTGTTCTTTAAGATCGTTAGCAATGTCATTTATACGTCTGGCGACAGTGTCATTGGACAGAGGGATAGTTTTTATTTTTGCAGCACTTGCGTCATCCAGCATGACAGAGACCATGTCTAATGCTGCAGGCAGTATCAGCTCCTCTGCTATGGAGTGTTTTTTTTTGCACTGTGCAATTTGGTATGCCACCTTATATGATGCTAACAGTGCTCACTGGTTTACTGAAGTAGCATTCACAAAGCGGGACGATTGTTGGCAATATTCGGCACGTTTTCGCTGAAAAAACTCAAGCGGCTTGATTGGGGTGTAATGTCTTTAAGTGACGCCTTCATTTATTTGGCTTCATGCTGTCCGCTGCCAACATTTTTATACACAGTAAACATACCGGTCTTTCCTCGTCTCCCACTGTAGTCACAGTGAAGCCAAGCGCTACATACGCTTCGTCTTAGCTTTCGGGAGACTTACGTTTGTCTCATTATCTCCGTCTCTCTCCGCCTTTCTTTTCATCCCTGTTAAATATTTTTCCATAGTGTCTCTTAAGGGTTTGTTATCTGCACTTCATATCTCCTGCTCTGTACTGTGTGCTCTTGTTCGGTGCAAAAAAACCATACTCCCTGCGGCAAAAAAAAGCATGTTCCCCGGGATCACACGCGCCCCCCCTGGCATTGCTCCGAGCCCCCCCAGGGGGCGCGCCCCACTACTCGAGAAGGACTGCCGTAGGCAAACAAATATATTGTTGTAAATTCAGGCGGTCGCCCCAAAACAGGTTTTGGACCTGGGTCCATCAACTGTCAAGCCAACACCTTAAGTGCTACTCCAATATGTCCAAATCTCTCGATGTGTTCACTCGGTGTTGGATTAAAGTTGCTCCAGAATGTGAGTCAGCTGAGATCTCCTTCCTTGGGGAGAGCATGCCGCCACACTTCTTTATAGCAAGTCTCTCACGTGTACACACATCTTTGATGGCTTCACAGGCACTATCCCACTTCTGATACCAGTGTAACAAACTTGGGGGTAGCTCCAACTGGGACTCGAACCCCAGTCCAGCGACTAGCAAGCCAACACCTTTATTCATTACACCAAGAGATCAGAAGGTGGTAAGTGTTGGGTTAAGCTTGCTACAATATATACGTATATAGGGTAATGTGTGATCTGGGTGAGGCAGCATTGCCACTTAGTGCTCCCAACACAGCAAAACACAATCTTTACCTTCTTAACCTTAACTAACCTAAAGTCAAATACATTTAGACAAACCACCATGTGAGCAGCAAGTTTAGGGTTAATGGAGTGAGGTGGGTGATGGGTAGGACCACCAGTATGAACTATATGTCTATACATGGATGGATGCTCTTCATCAACACCATCTTTTCTGTGAAACTAGATATCAGCAATCAATCAACAAGACTAATGAAATGGGTCAAATGAAGACATTAGAACTGCTAAAGGTAATATATTATATTCTGAAACCAATTTCTTACTGGTATATTTTGAACATGAACTGTCAATCCTGAGAGCGACGCTCTCTCTCCTCCCCTTCTCCCCAACTCTCTTTCTTTGCATGTGCTGGCGAAGTTTCCCCTAGATACAGATCTAGGATCAGCTTCCCCTCCCCAAACCTAACAAGGACCATTAGCGGGGGGAATTCAAATCTGATCCAAAGCCAGGGTCTATTTGGGGAACTTGTATTAGCTCTGTTGTAGCATTTTGTTAGCTAGCTAGCGAGCCATTTTTCCTGGCTATACTGGTTAATTAGCCAGCTAGCTGCTAAAGGTTGCTGGAGTAGACATTAATACATTTCGGAATGGATTATTATTGCATTGCTTATCTTTGCTATGATGTCTTAGATGTTCTCATATGGAAGAATGTTGTGTTGTGCATAATGTTAAATAACTCCATAGGAGTAATGTTAAACTAGCTACTGGTAGCTACCTACATTGTAATACAAATGTTGTCCTAGCTCGGTTGCTTTCCTGTGACATCTGAGTTATTTGCGCAAGTCACAATGTGAGACATTTTGTTTAGAGGTGGGTGATTGTATTTTGAAATGGCAGCTGTCGTGGAATTATCAGAATATGTTGGTAACATTTGTATGATGTTTAATATTCATCAAATGTGTGTAAGTTACTTCCCATCAGAATGGTATTTTTGTGTAATTCTGATGTGAGGTTGCAGTTATCTGTTCTATGTCAAAACTAAGTTGCCTGGGCCGATGAAAGGGGAGAGGTCAAAGTGTCATCATGTGTAAACATATCTTTTACTCCTTACCTTTCCCAGTGGGGAAAGGAGGGGTTGCAGTGTCTGGAATCATTCTATGCTCCCTCTTTGTTGACCTGTAGGGTCAGTCTCCTATCTGTGAGTTTGTCCAGGAGGTTGTATTTTGAGTTGGTTGTATATAAATGACAATTTGATATATGCCTGTTGATATCGAGGATTTGGTTTATGGTTCTGAGGTTTGGGAAAGGAGACAAAAGCTGAACGATGAATTATGTCTGTGCGGTCTGACTATGGGTGTCTTTGCTATTAAAGGAACTCAGTTGCATTGTAAGGGGACTCTCAGAGAATTCACTGGGGAGACACTGAATTTATCTGAGAGTCACAGGATTGTGATAGAGCTCATATAATTAAAGATGGAGTTTTATAACTAACTCTGACGTGTGTGTGTGTGTGGTTTGCTCCCATGATTTGGTAAATAGAGGAAATTTCCACGACACAGCTAGGGAAAGGCATTTGGAATATTTCACTATTCAAACATATGGATATCTGGATGGTCCAATGACATTTTTTTTTTTGTGAAAACATGTTTTATTTGCTGCAGGACTGGCAGAGGCAGTGCGGTGCTAGAAGGGAAGATTTGATTTGGAGAGACAGTTGTTGCTGTCATACTATACATTTATTAATGAATTATTTTAAAATTGTAATCTAAAAGCAGGAATCTCTCGTGCCAAGGTATGTAGCCAACCGTCAACCACCTCCTCATTTCCTGCATTTTAAAGTTGCAATCGGCAGTTGCAAAATCCATTTTTGAACCTGCAATTGAAAGATATATACCCATTGATTCTTGAAGAATATAACTTATAAATGCCTCATGAGCTTAGTTCAACAGTTGTACCCCATCAGAACTCAGCATATAAGCTTGTTTTACTTCAATGTGGGTTAACAAAGTACATGTAAACAAACACTCTATAGCCTCAAAACATGGTTAAACATGGATCAATCCACTAATGGGAGGGAAATGTAGCCTCAAAATGAGCTGTTATTGGCAGAGAGATTTCAAACTCTTTCTAATTGGTCTATTAACTTAGACCACCTGGTGATGTCACCAAGCAAGCCAAAACTCCACCAATACCTGCTGATTTAGAATGTCTTATGTAGATTGTATTTTCAATCAGCAACTATCAGGAAGTTACACTGATAACATTTTTTCATAGTTTCATCAGCTGTTGTACAAATATGATACAAAACACCAGCTGAGTGACACCGGCTGCATCTGTGAGTATGAACCTGACAGCAAAAGCTTGAGTGACAGGTGTTCAGAACTCACACAGCCTGGTAATTCTGTGACGGTAGACACCGGCTGCTTTCGTAAGCAAGGGAACATCCGCAGTCTACCGTCAAACTTACCAGGCTGAGTGAGTTCTGAACAAAAATGTAATGTTGTTGCTTGTTAATATGTGGATTTGTTGTTACTCTTATGTATGTTCCATCCTTTTGTGTTTTTCAGGCAAGCCTGGGAAAGACCTAAGAAAACGTACTAAAGAGTCAAGACAGACACCAGAAAGAGGCCCAAGAAGACTTGGACGCAGGAACAGAGGACAGCGAGGGATGTTCAGAATCACTCAGTCCGGTAAGTTGGTGAGGGTACACTTCGAGACTGCTTACCTGACACGGAGGAAGTCTTTTCTTTTTATCTCCTCTCCCTTACCTTCCCTATGCCCCCCTCCCCTATTGTGTTGGACCGTCATGTGTTTTAATCTTTTCTTTGTTTGCGATTAGGTTTGGAGAATGACTTCTCAACCCAAGACTAAGAGCAGCTGTGAGAAACCTCAGTTTGGAAGCATTTGGGAAAATGTAAAGTGCTAAAGAAGGTTCCCGGCAAAGAGGATTGACTGTTATAGGTCAGAGCCAGCTCTCACAAACAGAACATGGAAAGACATGAAAACCTGGTGCACAACAAAATGCAAACAGAAAAGGCTCTCCGTAGCCGGTAAAAGGCTAGCATGCCACGAAGATGAAGTTCACACAGGTGAATGGGAGAGTTGTAAAAGACAAAAAGCTTTTTAGACATAGCTCCAAAATGCAGGTGCTAGTTGAGCTCGTGAGCTAGTTCTGCTCTTTTTTTTTTTTTTGTGGTGGAAAACTTGTCGAGCATAATACGTCAACCCTGTTACCAATAGATAAAGGGGCTAGACATTTTTTTGCAATTTCATTTTTTGTCTGAAATTCAAAAGCTTCCATTCCCCTTGTCACAAGGAATTTATGCATGATTTAATATGAAACCCTGCCTCCCGAGTGGTGCAGTGGTCTTAGGCACTAGCTTAGTTGCTAGTTGCTAGCTGTGCCGCTATAGGTCCTGGTTCGAGTCCAGGCTCTGTCGCAGCCGGCTGCGACCCGGAGACCCATCGGTTGGCGCACAATTGTCCCAGCATCGTCCTGGTTAGGGGAGGGTTTGTCTGGCAGGGATGTCCTTGTCCCATTGCGCTCTAGCAACTCCTGTGGCGGGCCGGGCGCATGCATGCTGACACGGTCGCCAGGTGTACGGTGTTTCCTCCGACACATTGGTGTGGCTGGCTTCCGGGTTAAGAGGGCATTGTGTCAGGAAGCAGTGCAGCTTGTCAGGGTTGTGTTTCGTGGAGAACGCATGACTCTCTACCTTCGCCTCTCCCGAGTCCGTAGGGAGTTGCAGCAATGAGACAAGACTGTAACTACCAATTGGATACCACAAAAATTGGGGAGCTAAAGGGATTACAAGAAAAATATTAACAAAAAAATATAATATGAAACCCTGTTATGGTCAGCCTTTACTTAATAGGCACTTATTGTAGTCGTTTTTTAAATTTAATCTCTTGAGATGGGAAACCGTTTTCTATTTTCATTTTTATTCATTTGAATATGGTCTTTATAACAGAAGATACAATTAGGTGAACTTTTAGTTATGAATATAAACTGGCAATATTCTAGTGGCCAATCTTCGTTGCAATAGGCCCATGAAATAATATCAGCTTTTATGATGCTGGTAAAGATAGTCCCTTTACAGACTGCCCTTAACTGCGCAGTGTAGCCTATAGGTTATACACTGAGTGTACAAATAATAAGGACACCTTCCTAATATCTAGTTAGCCCCCCACCCCATTTTGTCCTCAGAACAGCCTCAATTTATCGGGGTATGGATTCTACAAGGTGTTGAATGCGTTCCACAGGGATGCAGGCCCATGTTGAAGCCAATGCTTACCATAGTTGCCAAGTTGGCTGGATGTCCTTTGGTTGGTGGAACGGAACATGAGCGTGAAAAACCCATCAGTGTTGCAGTTCTTGACACAAACCGGTGTGCCTGGCACCTACTACCATACTCCGTTCAAAGACACTTAAATCTTTTGTCTTGCCTGTTCACCCTCTGAATGGCACACCTACACTATCCATGTCTCAATTGTCTCCAGGCTTAAAAATCATTCTTTAACCTGTCCTGTCCCCTTCATCTACAAGTGACATCAATAAGGGATCACAGACTTCTTTTCCTCTTTCTTTTCCTCCTTTGCTTTCTCCAACATTTTCCATCTGTTGTATCTTACTGGCCTTCTCTTGCTTCACTACTTTTTTTGCTTTGCCCTTTGTCTTTTTGACCTTCCCTTCCTGAATTCTTTGGACAAGGAGATAAAGTAATGTAAGTTTATGGGTTCTCTTCTCTTGATCTGCAAAATCTAGAGCTATGCGATACTGTAGAAGGACATATACCCTTCTTGTATTTCCTCCCACCTGTGGGGCCACTACTGCCATTTCCTGGAGCCGCTTCCTGCCGGTCTGGCTCAGGTTGGTGATGGGGGCCAGGTGAGGCATGTGGCGGTATGGGAAGTTCTCTGTAGCGGACGGCGTGTTAATGACAGAGCTGAGAGGAGTCCGAGGCCTTGGGACATTCTCTGGGGAGGGAGGGGCCACAGCAGAGGGCAGGGCCTGTAGGGCTTCAGCAAGGGTCAAGGTGTGCTGAGGTCACAAGAGCAGAGAGGCTAGTCTTGCCAGACACAGGACCAGAGACCTTCCTGGGCTTTGTAGGACCAGAAAGTAAAGTAAAATATCAGGAAAAGGCTATGTTAAAAACAATCTGTAGATATACTTTATAACTACTCTATACACATTGCAGATACATGACTACACTCAATAAGTTGGAGTAACTTACAAAGCTCTGGACATTGTTCTTTTTTTATGACTTGAGGAGCCTGTTCTCGACTATACTGGTCTGCATTTCTGCCATGCTGTCTATAATTTCAGCCATCTCTCCAGTACATTTCTTGAATGCCACTTTCAACCTCCACGTCATTCAGCCAAATGTCCAGGTCTACTGCCTTAAGATCACCTTCACTGCAGTTTCTCTTCATCACTTGGATCAGTGCCCTCACCTGCTCGCCCATCCTCTTGACCTCCCTAGCCACGTCTTCATCCCTCAGTCTCTCCTTCCTCCTCCCCATTCACTTCGCAATTCATCCTCTACAGCATCCCTCATTCTTCTTCTGCCTCTTGGTTGATGTGCTGACTGTCATTGTGCGTCTTCAGACCTTCCTCCAGGTTGAGTTCTATTGAGGTCAGGTTCTCTTTGATCCTCCTCAGACTCTCCTCGTTGGTGTTGGTCCACTGTGTCTTCTTGTCCAGCTGCTGCCTGCAGGGCCGGACAGTGGGGACCACCTCCATCTGGTGTGACACCTTCTTCAGGGCACTCACAGAGGCAGGGGGGAGGATGTTGGGCTTGGCCACAATAATCTCAACAGATATAGGGTCAAACCACTGAGATGTGACACGCACTCACACAAATTTAAAAGATGCCTACCAGTCGATGGTCCTTCAGTGGTCCTTGTGGTTCCTTGGAGGCTCTGGACTGTCCTCAGTAGAGGCGTCATTGCCATCATCAAGCTGTGTGTCAGAGAGCTAGCTGGTCATAGTCCATTCTCCACATTCAGTGAAAGAGTTACTCAAAAATGTGCGTGTGTAAGTGGGGAAGAGGAGATAGACAGGTCATCATCCTCGTCCATTTCCCTCACTTCAAACTTGTCACTTTTCCATCCTCAACTTTCAGCGGTGGTGTCCTCTTTTCATGATCCTCATCATCACACTGTGTATCAGAGTCAACATGTCAGAGACCATTCTCCTAACAGTGATGTCAACAAGACATGTACGGTAGGGTACAACTCTTCTACCTCCGATTCACAGTCAGTGAAGGAGTAGATGGAAAAGTCATCAGAAATGGAGGATGAGATCACGTCATTATATTTTCTC